>NW_004444162.1:169269-193109 GCF_000243295.1 Trichechus manatus latirostris
AAGGAATTCATAGCAATTCTCACTGAAGCCATAAAGCTCTGAAAACAACTTGCATAGTTGCAGTGTAGAGGTCTGCAGTGCAGGCTTTCAGGGGAGCCTGGAGACTCCCTGTCAGTCTTGCTGAATGAATCGCTGCAATACTAACAGTTTACACATGACATAGACTCCCGCCCTGAGTCCTTCCAAGCCAGTCATGCTCCCCAGCGGGAATTTTATATAGTCCAAGGCCGCAGAGAGTGAGGCTCTGCTATTTCTAGGCTACCCTTGTCTGCAGGGGAAACTTTGTGATACCTCAGTAACAAATAAAAACAAAGAGTCAGATCCACCAGGCTTCTCCATCCCTCTACCCACCTGGAGCCTTGGCTGTCCAGTGGGATCTTGTAGAAGCCAGTCTCACAGAAGGAAGCTGTCAGTACAGCGTTTTTGTACTGAACCAGAATTGTACAAAGCAGGCATTGATCTCTCTTGTTGTGTGTCATAATCAGCAAATGTTGTTCAGTTTACTTCCTTTGTAGAAACAGAGAAATTGTGCAAGAAAAAATAATGATAATGATGATCATAATGATAACAACTGATATTAATGGAGCCCGTACAATGTGCTCTAAGCATATTACCTACACTAATATTTTTAATCCATATAAAACCTTATGAAGTACATACTAATATTATATTCATTTTACAGATGAGGTACTTGAGACACAGAGAAGTTGACTTGGGATTGCAACCCTCCAAGGGTTAGGGAGAAAACAAAAGTGAGTTAAAGTGAACCATGTTTCCAAGGCAACAGGGAGTGGTGGAAGGTGACTGGAAAGCAATCTGTGGGCTAAAGTTGCCAGATATCATTTGGCTCTATCGTAGACTGTCGTCAAATGAGAAATGTTACAACATAGTGGAATGCAAATGCCAAGTTATGGAATGCCAGGCATAAACTAAAGAAAACATTCCTAGAGAGTTTGCAAAAAGAAAATCCCAAGAATTTAAAGCAATAAATGATTTTACATAAGGATAATTTTTCACCTCATTTTCCTGCATCCTTATCCCCATGAGAATTGCCACTGTTAAATGTTTTTTACTGAGTATTTTATCAAGTTATTCACAGATCCTCTTCATTCAACTGCTGCTAAGAAGAATTAAAGTATTCTCGTCTAGAGGTGAACTTTTTGGTCTGCAAGTTTGTAAATCTTTCAGACTTCGGACTGAGTAATACCTTGAGGTTGGAGGGTCTTTCTCAGGAGCAGTTAAGCACTCAGTGTGGAAGTCCTGCCTACACGGCTCCTGAACTGCTTACTCATCAGAAATACAGCCCAAAAGTGGACATCTGTTCCATGGAAGTAAATCACCAAATTCCTGTGTCAGGTTAGGAACCCTGAGTGATAATCCCTGCAGATTTAGAGCTGTGCAAAACCTGGCCCGTTAGGTGGGCAGGGTGTCACAGAAAGCTTTTTCCCCACATTAAGTTTAAGAAATCATGCATATACATGACCTACAGCTTAGCAGAGCTGCTGCACAGTTGTCATGTTAAAGATGTAGGGAATCTGTGACCCAGTGGTCAACCTTTTATTTTGCTCTCAAATTCAAAGCAATAGAAGCATTTGAAAGGAATATGTTTCAGACTCCTGGTCAATTTTTCAAGACTTGATCTGACATCACGTCCTCCATGAAGCCATCTCAGACACTCTTGAACCCTCATGCCAGGCTGGTTGGGTGCCCTCCTTATGAGCTTCATTGCATTTTGTTTTTCCCTTTGCTTGAGCCCTTACCACCTTGTACAGAGTCCTTTGGCTTGTGGATCTCCCCAATAAGACACTGCCTTATCTTTATTATTGCAGGCCCAGGGCCTAGCACACTGCTGGGGACTTAACGGAGCCTTAATAATTGTTTATTGGATGGACTTTTGAACTATCTATGAGTGTTCAAGAACAATTCATACCCCATCAGTCATTCAGAGTTAAACAGGACTTTCTAATCATAGAGCTCAAATTTAAAATGTGTGAAATTTGTACTAAAATATACCAACGCTAACAAATTTTGTCCAAGAAGTCAAATGGGATCACCTTAAGGAAGAATGAGCATGTGATTAACTAATGTGTCAAAGTTCTAAAAGCAGTTCATCGTTTTATTGCCTAGTACAATCTAAAATTCAATTGTCCACAATAACATACAGTTAAGTTATAAAAGTCCGCAAAGGAGTTTATCTTAATTAATTTTAAAACTCTCCTGGGAAATCATTTTTGCATTCTTTATTCTTTTAGCAAGGCTTTTACTTTATAAATCCTGCAAAGAAAGTGTCAGAATCACTGAGTTTGCAATGCCACAATGTCTAATCTAGTAAAGTCTAAATTAATAATACTTTATTATTACTATAGGGTTGCTGGTGGTGTAGTGGTTAGGAGCTCAGCTGCTAACCAAAAGGTTAGCAGTTCAAATCACCCACAGCTCCTTGGAAACTCCATGGAGCAGTTCTCCTCTATCCTATAGGGTCATTATGAGTTGTAACCGACTCGACGGTACCTAACAACAACACATAGGGTTGCTATGAGTTGCAATTGACTCGACGGCAACAGGTTTTTTTTATTATATGAAAAAAGACAGTGAGCAGGCAGAAATAAAGTTTTAACAGGAAAGAAGAAAGGAAGGAAGGGATGAGGGAGGGAAAGGAAGAAGGAAGGAAGGGAAAGAAGGAAAGAAAGTAAAAAGGTAATAAACGCTACCCAAAGATTTTTTCCTACGACATCTTCTTCAGTCACTTTTGGATTTTGCTCAGTTTCAGCCTAGAGTTGGAGAATTTATTAAAGCATAAATGTTTACCCTTAAATTTGCACATTAAAAAACACTAAATTAGTAGGCCTCCTTCACTTTGTTGGGCTTTGATTGAATACTTTCTATGTCTAATTTTCTGGGGATGAACATAATCAGAATACAGTGAGATTTAAAAAAAAAGGTACATTAGCTCTGACTTCCATTCAACACATTCAATACAAAATCCGCTGAGGAAATAACAATGGTCACTGTACTTGTTCATTATTTTTGTGCATGTAGTTTTAAGATCCTTTGGAGGACTGAGCATGATTAAACTTTATGTAAGTTGACTAAATTAATAAACCAGCTGTTGTCTTTAAAGCATGTCAGAGATTTCAGTAGAGTGGAAGAGTTCCATTCTGTTACAGCTAATAAATTTTAAAGTTAATGTATCATCGGGTTTCAGTTAAAATTAAATATTAAATTCTTTATTGTCAGACTAAATACACTTTGTGTATCACAATATAATATATATAATCACTATATAAGCCTAACCCAGCTGCTTCTTTAACTCTAATTCTTGTTCTTTGGAACATTAACATTCAGATAGGTGTGTGGAAAGCATAAGAGACCTGTTTTCCACTCCTCTCGATGTGATTTGTGCATTTAGCATATAACCATGTGGCTGGCCAAGGCAGGACCTAGGCCAGTGAAATGAGCACTGTGTTTTCATAGCAAAGACTTCCCAGGCATCCCCCAGTGTGTAGGATCTCCCTACCTGATTGCTTAAACCCCAGCACCAACCTAAACACATGACTTCAGGTTTACAAAGGCAATCTGCTCAGAAGTGCTGCTTCACTCGAATATTAACACCCACCACCTCCACCTCAAAACAACTTTTTGGCACAACCTGGCTGGAAAACAGCTGAAAAATATTTAAATCCAGTGCTAAAGTGGCTTAGAGGATTACTGATGGGATAAAGAGTTTTTTTCGGCTCTAGGTGTCTGATTCAGTGACCAAATAGGTTGACGGTGAGTGGAAATCCTGGTTGACGGTGAGTGTGAAAGTCATTATTACTTCCTTACATGTCTTCTCTGGCCTGATCATTCCCCATGGTTTCTAACTCCTTCCCTAGGTCCCTTTACAAGAAGTCTCACAACTACAAGATGATAAAAAAGTCTCTGAGGAACATTTGAATGTTGGTCACAAATTCCAAATGGATTTTATTCTTTCTTTTAAGTCTCTGTAGTTTTCATACATTTCTAAACTCTCTGGCCCAGGCCAGGCTTAAATGCTTGAATTCCCAAGATTCCTGCCAAAAGAATGGTTTCTCCATTTGTTTTGTAGCCTGAGTGCATAAAGGCCAGTAGAGGCCGTGTACAGTTAAAGACATACATTTAGCAGTTAAGAGTTTGGGCTCTGGAGTCAAACTTCTTCAGTTCAAACCCTGGCTTTGCTACTTTCAAACTATGACCTTGAACAAGCTGCTTATCCCCTGCTGCACAAGGGACATGGCACCAACACTACTGACAGTCTGCATTCCAGGGGGAAAGCAAAGAACATTGAGAAAAGCTTTTCGGAAGAGAAGCAACAGGCACTGTCTAGCCTCTTTTATTATGCCAGATAGTCATAAGGAAAAGTAGAGGAAAAGTACTCTAAGTAGCCCACATTTGATTTATATAAACCTTCCCACCTCCCTTTCTATATTATTACTCTCCTATTTACACCATCCACCACCCCTCTGTTGGTTTGTTGTACTGTGGTGGCTTTTGTGTTACTATAATCCTGGAAGCTATGCCATCAGTATTTCAGATACCAGCAGAGTCACCCATGGTGGACAGGTTTCAGCAGAGCTTCCAGACTAAGACTAGAAAGAGAGGCCTAATGATTTATTTCTGAGAATTAGCCAATGAAAACCCTATGAATCACAACAGAATATTTTCCATTATAGTGCTAAAAGATGATCCCCCTGGGTTTGGAAGGCCCTCAAAATACACAGTGACTGCAACACTAAACTTGAGCATACCAATGATCATGAAGATGGTGCAAGACTGGACAACATTTTGTTCTGTTGTACCTGGGGCCACCCGAGTTGCAGCCAACTTGATGGCAACTAACAACAACAACAACTCCCACCATGCTTCAAAAATTCTCCCTTCCTTTTCCTCTCTTCAAATCTCCAGATTAAAACCCTTACATTCCTATTTACCTGATTTGCCATTCATTATATAGTATAAATGATAGGCTTAATCTTACCAGGATGCATTTGTTTTGTAAATGAGGAGCTTTTTAAGCAAATAAATCCCTTAACTGGTAAATTCAAAGATGGGCTATATTAGTCAGGGTCTCAATAGAGAGTAATATCTGCTTTGCAGATTATTTGCTTTAGAAAAGGATGAATTATGAAGTTATAAGCAGGAAGAAAGGGAACCGCAAGGAATAATGTGGAACCTGGAGCTAGCAGCAGCAGAGCTGCCACTACCCCTACACCCAAAAGGACAAAGGGAGGAGAGGGTATCAGAACCCAGAAGAGTCATGCAGCATCAAGCTCCTTGAGAAGAGGCCACCCTGTTAAGTAGCACAGCCGGCCCAAGGCACCCTAACAGGAGCAAGACCAGGAAATGAAAACCTTGTCCTCATTTTCCCCCTTCCCTCCAGTCCCCTGTTGGAACTGCCCATTGGTTGAGCCCAAAGAAACTTGGTCAACATAGTCCATGCAGGTGAACATCAGAGCAGAATGCAGCTGGAGAAAGGTAGAGAAAGGAAGCAGAAGAGAAAATGGAACACATCCAATAGAAGGATTGTGAGACATTTTTGGATGAGACTGTTCACTTCACCTTTTTCCATTTGTCTCATCCCTGTTCTTCTCATCTCCCCAAGTAGGTTCAGAAGTCAGCAACTTGGCATAGCATTTCTGAAGGTTTTGTGCTCACAAAATAGTAAAATTCTATATATCCTCTTCCCACCACCATACAAACCTTCTTCAAACTTAAAAAAAAAAATAAAGAATCTGGTTTTGACCATCAGGCAGGCTAAGTAACTGGGAAAAGCAACAATCCTTTGGCATGTAGCTTAAAACCAGCATCTCTCCTGGAAAGGCATTTCTTCAGCAGTCATATATCTCCAGGCTTTGGAAGGAAGCAAGGAAATAAGCACAACATAAATTTAACAGAGAAAGGAACCTGAGAGTCCGATTCAAATCTCAGGAAAAGGTCACTTTATGTGGAATTGGAGACCATGACTCACACTTTGGGCAGGATGTAGACGTGGAGAAAGAGACCCAGCATGAAACACACACCATGTAAATCCTACTTTTCTGTCGGTTCTCATTTGAAGGTCAATTCTGAATGTATTTTGCAAATAGCTGTGAGCAAAGAAACTGCATTGAAAGCAAAGAAGTGTTGGCAGGGCGCAGCTTTCAGTGGTCAACACTAGCTGTATGAAAATGGGTCAGCAGAGTGTCCAAGAATCAACAATGCACTAAGGGCCAATGTAAGCAAACTACCCTTGCACTAGGTGAGGGTCATATCATGAAATGGAGTTAATACATGTGGCCCTTAGCTGAACATACAGAGAAGTGAGGGTGGGACCTAGAAGAAATTTGTTCTTGTATCACTTCAAGGCTGGCCATCTACAAGACACAATGGAAACTCATTTGTAACCCTGAAGAACTGTACTTTTAGGTTATATTTTTGGATTTCAACTTGTATAGCTCTGGATGGAAAATAAAAAACTACATTAATATGAATTTATGAGAAATAGAAATAGGCCTATTAGGAATTCGTGACTAGCATTCAGGTTCTCCTATGAGTCATTTTCCACAGTTTTTTGTTGCAAGATATAGTGCTACAAAGGGACATACTTAAAGGGCCAGAGATACAAGTCCCAGGGAATCTTTCACTGGGCTGGGAAGATTCAGACTCCATGGTTCTTTTCAAGAAATATGATTGTGGTTTCACTATTTTTTTTCTTTCTGGAAAAGAGTTAAGACACTAATTAGCAAAGAATCACACATCTTATGCTGCTGTTGAAAGATTAGAATATCCTCCCTGTTTAAAAGCAGAGTTCCTTGTCAGTCAGTTCCTCTCCTTTCCCTTGACAGAGGGGTGAACGTGTTTGTGATGCTGACCAACACCTTGCCGTTCGCAGTGGAGCCATTCAGTATCAAGCAACTCTATTGGAAGATTGTGAATGGGTAAATCAGCAGGGCTCCACCTGGAATCTCTTCTAGTAACTCACTGTGGTCTCTAATTTTAGTATCAAAGCCCAGGAAAGAAAAATGATCAGATTCTGGGGGCACAGAGTATTTGGGGTTACTTCAGGGAATTCTCCATTTCAGTTTTTCAAATACCCAATATGAATCTTTCCCAGAAATGTCTATATTTCATGATAACAATAAAAACCAAAAACCAGTAGTCATTGAGTTGATACCGACTCATGGTAACCCCATGTGTGTCAGAGTAGAGCTGTGCTCCATAAGGTTTTCAGTGGCTGATTTTTCAGAAGTAGATTGCCAGGGCTTTCTTCTGAGACCCCTCTGGGTAGACTCGGACCTCCAACTTTCAGTTTGCAGCTGAGCACGTTAACCATTTGCACCACCCAGGGACTCCTGTGATAACAGTAGCAACCCATAATAGTCATTTTAGCCCTTTTGAGGTGACAACACCAAAAAATTTATAAGAACACAGCCACTTTTAAGTTAATGGCAGCTTCTACAATCAGTCTTGTTTGTATGCAAGCTGAAAATAACTGTGTTATGGTCAGAAAGCATTACTGATGTTGATGCTGTTTGTTAGGATTTAGAGCATGCAAACTGAGAATGAGCCAGTTGTGATTAAATGCCACCCACACTATCTCCAGAAGGCTACCCTCCTTACTTAAGGGCCTTCATGTTCAGTTTTCTGGTGAAAAAAAATGTGTAAAACAAGGTGGCAAAAACTACCTGGAGAATTTACTAGTCCAAGTTCCCGCTCAAAGAACAAAAATGAGAAAATGGAAAATTGAGAGATATATTAACAGTGGAATAAACAGTTTTTGAGCTCTTGTGCAAGAGCTTTATAATATATAACCAAAACTATTCTCTTTCTCTCTCTCCCTCCTTCTTTTCCTTCCTGCCTCCCTTACTCATGCATAAATACCTTTCTAGAACAGAGAAGACCTTCAAAACTTAAGATGTCTAAAATAGACACTCAAGCCTTTAATTTTAAAACCAAAATAGGTTTTGGTTTTGGTATAAGTGCTAAATTAGATACAGAAGTTAGAAATTGGCTCATGGGCAAAGTTTTGTTTCAACAGAAAAAAATCTGCTATTGGGGAATCTAAGAGCAATGGCTTAATATGCAAAAACCTCAAGAGTTTTTCCTCAAACTCTATCTGGATTTCCCTACAGAAGCTGTGAATTTCATGCGTTCTTTACTTGAACTTGACCCAGCCAAACATCCTGAGGAAGCAATGAAAGACTAATGGCTGAATGAAGCAAGTAACGAGACACTGCTGGGTTCCTAATGTACAGAAACAGGTAATTAATTCTCACCTTTCCTATCCCTTATTAACTTGTGCACTCACTTCGTTTAGTCTTTTAAGTACCACAGGAGTAGGCTTTAGCCAAACTGGAAATATCTGCCCTAATAAAGGTCCACTATAGCCTCAGTGAGAGAGATCTGGTTTTAATACTGAAAACAGAAGACCCGTAGAGATGAACACATGGACGAATTTCCTGTTCTTGATTACACTGTGTGGTTTGGGTTCTACGCTAAGCCTAGATTAAGAGATTTAATCACTTTTGTTTTTATAAGAAGGGAAGAAAAGAACCAAATCCCATTTCACTTCCCACCTAGATTTAAGATTATACTGTTTTTAAGGCATTACAAAACAGCCCTGTGTTTCATAAACTTTAGTCAAAGGTAAAATAACTTAATCCAACAATCCATTATACTATCCAGAAGATTTTTGTCCTTGGAATTTTCTTACATTTATGAACAATTATTGATTTTTTCTAATGTCTTGAGTTAAGGAAATGAAGGGAAAACAAAACCTTTGTGATGCTCCCCTACCCCCTTTTCTGCATTTTTAAATCTACCAAAAAGCCTTCCAATGTATTATCAACAACTTTTATTTATTTGACATTCAAGAAAAGCACTGAGATGACTTGACTGAAATGGAGAAAACCTCACTGCTTTTGTTTAAAAAAATTTTAACTGCAATAGGCTGAACTTTGAAGATGTTAAAGAGTATGATTAGTCCAGTTAGTTTCTAACTTGCAAGCACCAGGCTCACCTCCTGCCCTTCTCCTCCCCACCCCAGCTTTTAAGAAAATGTGGAACATTTAGAGAAACTGTGAGATCATACCAAAAAAAAAAAAAAACACTGTGAAAAGCAGCAATAGTTTTGTGTGGGGTTTTCTCAACATTTCCTCTGCAGGATCCAGAGGAGCAGACGCTGCAAACTTGTGCCCCAGGAGGGTCTGGTAGCACAGCCTGGAGCACCCGTTGTAAGCAGGAAACGTAACTGAAGTCTCGTGTTTTATTCAAATGAGCTCTGCATTCTATTCCTAATACTTCTGTACTTGTTTTAATATTTACATGTTTTAAATTACTAACAGTGAAGAAAGTTGACACTCTAGGAAGATATACCATGTTATTCTGCCCAGGCTGATTATCTAAGGGAGGTATGGATGATGCTCCAATTTTAGAAGCAAGGCTTCCACGTCTGATCTGAAGGACAGAATGGTTATTGCTTACAAAGCTTTCTCCTTTCCAAAAATTACTTACCTTCTCCCCAACTCTAGCTGAATTTATTGTTTCACTTTCTTAAACTGTCTAGAATTCTGCTAATTAAAAATTTGTTTGGCTCTCCTTTCAAAATATCACACCACTAGAATTAAGTAACTATCAATCATCCGTATGTTAGTAGGAAGAAACTCAATCAGGTTGTTTTCCTGTTAGAACCTAATTGGCATCATCTGCTCAGGGTTCCCAGTAGGAACCTGTGACGTAGGGAAAGGAAAGATGTGTAATTGCTGTAGCCCAAGAGCCCGAAGGATAAGAGAAATGGGGAACAATCAAGGGTACAAAAAGGACGATAGGAAAGCAAACCCCCCAAAGCATATCCATTTGGAAATTTCATCAGGGTCAATCTCGTACCCAGTAAAGGATAAAGAAATACTCTTTCTCTTCCTCCTGTACCATATGGCCCCTATTTCCACAACTTAGAACAACATAGTAATATTACAAGCATTTTGAGTTCACTAATGCCTAAAATTAAATATGTTTGGTTGGGCTTGTCTTTGAACTGATATGCCATCTGTAGCACGGTTGATATGGAGAAATTAATAAAAATTCCAGGCAACTAATTTATACATGAGCTTTTGGAATACAATTTATTCCTAAGATAGATTCTGTCCAAGTAAATTAAACAGTTGTACAGCTGTTTATGAAGCCTGCTAACAAGTATCTCAGCTGCCAAATTCTGAAGAAAAAAAAATTAGTTAAATTGAGGAGTGATACACTTGTTTCAAATTCCAAAAATTTTTCCTCTGTAAAAAGTAATCAGTAAATAGAGGGGTCCACAGAGAAGAGCAGGTGTATCATGAGAGAAGCAGAAGTTATCGACTTAGACAGCTGAAAGGAACCATGTAGGGTCTTAAAAAACCCACCACACCGTCAGGTCCAACAGCACCTTAAACCATCCCAGAACGACAGAAAGGCTATCTCATTTATAGAGCTTCTCAGTGAGGATTTCTCCATCTCTTCAACAACTCTTGCAACTATCAACATATGCATTTTCAAGCTCCAAGTCATCAGTTTTAGCTGGAAAAAATAATAGTTACCATCAACAGAGTGCTTACCATGCTGAAGTGTTATGCATACACATAAAGTGTTATATATATTCATCCATTTGGTCCCTCATAATCCTCTGAAATTCTGACACAGTAAGTAATTAAGAGTAAGAGATTAAGTAAAATAGTCATACAATTAGAAAAGAGAAAATCTCAGTGTCAGGCAGTTTGTTTCCAGACTTTGCGTTCTTAACTGCTAATTTATGCTTCCCAGTATCAGAGGAAGAGACTGACTGCTGGTTCTCTGAGTGCCCCTCCTGCCTGCAAGCCCTTATGACCATCATCCTCTAAAATTGAGAGCCTGGGCCCAAGTCTGTTGACTCTTCATGAGTTATGGCTATCCCTGCTGCCTCATACTGCTAGTGCTGGGGGTGTGGGAGGTGGGGACGTGGGAGGTGAGGAGTCAGGGGGTAAGACTGACCAGATTCTGTACAAGGCAAGAGTTCAAGATCAAAGTAGCTCAAGAATTGATAATTGGGGCACACGGCTCTCTTCTACCTGTCCATATATACAGAAATATCTCCAAAAACAAAGCTCTTGCAAACTACACTTTACATTCCCAGTGGCAGTGAACCAAAGTTAAAAGCTACTACTTGCCATAGTAACTGGCTATAAATAATTTAAAGCATGTTTATATTTATATTTAACTTAAGTCTTCTTTCTTTATCACAGGTCCTAACTAAAGACCTCCCTACTCAATGAAAATGAAGCGGCAGTGCATAGTTTTTTATTACCTCTGCGTAGAAATCTTTTACATTCAAGGATTTTTTTTTTAAATGCATTTAAAAGTTATAATATACAGAAGAGATTTTAAAAGCAGACACACTGAGGGTGACTTCTGCACATTAAAGAAACATCGTGGTGAGCTGTTTGCAAATGAAGAGTTCCTCTCATGCCTGGGCAGTAACCCACATAAAAATCGCCATACAGCTTGAGGTCATCCAGATGCCCCCAGTGAATACCACACCTCTAATGAAAACACATCTTAGAAGAGTCTGGTTGTCCTTTTGATGTCAACCTCAATAATGATATTGCTAAAGAAAATGTGTCTTATTCTAGGAATTCTCTTGTATCATTCTCTGTATCTAAAAAAAAAAAGGTAATTTTTTTTCTAGAATTTTACACAAAGCTTACCAACTTTGGTGCATGGTCATTTAGGAGGAAACAATATGGAAATATAGTTTATTTGGATCATGGATCTACTTTCAATTGCCCCCCAAAAATTACTGTTTGGCATTTCAAACTCCAGTCTGCAGATCTTAATACTGCCACTTTGAACTACATGGCAAATACCATGTAATTTGACCTTTCAGAAATTGTCAGTGCCTTGATGAACAACAGGCCTTCTTCTATCATGGCTTCATATAGCTAGCTACTGAAGAAATTAGTCAAGTATCAAAAGGAACAAAAGCTTGAAGGTAAAATATCATTTTAGGATTGTATTGTGACCTTCAGAAGTGCTAAAAAGTTCAACAAAATACTAGAGCTACCTGTCAGATCAAAAAAATCTTCAGAGATTATTTCTTTCCTTTTTTGTTTTTTCATGGTATCAGATGGAAACCTAGCAATATAGAGAGAGAGAAAGAGAAAGAGATGTGTCTGTATGTAAGTATTTCATTAAATGCCATCTGATAACACAGATATTAGGTCTAATTTCAGTTCATTCATATTCACATTCAGCTTTATAAATGTGAAATTTAGATCTATCCCTTCCCAGCCCAGGAGATTTTCTTGTGGTCTATTCTATCACTATTGAAAAGTTTACTATGGACAATGCATTTGGTGAATATAAAAACGTTCAGAAACATGAATGGTAGGGAAATTGTAGTATTTAGAATAAGATGACATGAGTAGGGCCTCAGTACCACCATAAAAGTGACATTTTAAAGAAGTTATTTCCCCTTTTGAGTTTCAATTACTCTATTCATAAAATAAGAATAATTGTAACATGTATATCAACTAGTGTTATTAAAGATTAAATCAGGTAATAGTTAATGTATAAGAAAATTTATTTATAAATGGTAAAACACTGAAAAATATAGTCATAGCTCCCTGACTGTGCTGGACATCTCCAAATCCTTTAACATTAGCAAAGTGACTATAACATCATACATTCTCAGTAAATAATTGTTGAGTGAATGAATCCTGAATATGACCAGTGCCTCAAGCTTCTGGTTATCTGGATAGAGAAGCATGGCTAAAACACATGGGCAGTTATACAAAGCTAGATCAAGTGATTCTGAGCCCCATTTCCCATTCAGGGTACTACATTCTGAATTGTTAAGCTCTTTCTATTCTTGGATCATGTTTCGACAGCCTGGGATACCTAAGACATGGTATTGTCACCTGGTTTGCCTAGGTAACACAGATACCTGAGTAATCTAGAAGTGAAGGCGACATCTCCACCCCTGGCAGGAGCCAGAGAAAAGCATGTTCATGAAAATAGGCCCCAAGTGCCCTACCCACTTTAGAAGGCTTCCAACACATCACCTCCCATCATCTTATCAATATTCCAGATCCTTTCACCAGCTGTAAACGAGCCAAAACCTATGGTATTTGGATTTGCTTTCTATAGACTGTTAGGTTAAAATAACTTTCTCTTCCTGACTCTCTCTTTGCTTAGCAAATCTCCTTATTTGTTTTTATCCTTTCTTTTAAAGTCATCATAACTGGAGCTTCTCTCAGCTCAGTCGTTAAAATCAGGAAGGCAGTAATTTGGCAGGCAAAGAAAGGGTTTCAATTCTAACATCCAAGGCACATGTGCAGCAGGAACTTCTCCTCAACTTTGAAAAGAATAGAGATTAAAATTTGGCCCACAGTTGATTTGATCCCTAGAGAATTTGCTTTCCCAGCTACAGGGTTTACCCTTTCCATCCCCACCTCACCCCTCAACTGAAATTCTGCAGGTTTTGTTCCTTTGACTCTTGGGACACTTTCCTACTTTAAAATTCCTCCTTTAAAATTTGAAAACTGAAAAAAAGGATACCATTCTTTATGCTAAATGTCTATGATAGAATCTTTGTTTCATTTGTTTTACTGCCCATGAACCTAGATGGAGGAAAGTCCATTGCACAGAACAATAAATTTTGGTTTTGCTTATTTATAAGATTCAGATTAGAGGGCAGGGCCAAGACGGCAGAATAGTCAGTTGCTTCTTGTCATCCCTCTTACAACAAAGACCTGAAAAAACAAGTGAATCAAATATATATGACAGTCTAAGAACCCTAATCATTAAAGACAAAACTGAAGGAAGAATCAGACTGAGCAGCAGGTGGAAGGAGAGACAATTCAAAAACAGCAGAAACAGGGAGCTACAGATAGCAGGATCATTGGTGTCCTGCTAGCTGGATCTGCACAGTGCACATAGGCTGAGGCAAGCAGCAACATCCCAAGCCAAAACTCACCCCATCTGGTGCAGCCAAGCAGCAGTGAATCTGCATGCACCTCCAGAATCAAACAGGAGTGACCACCAGACCTGTGAAAGTTAAGTGCAAGCTCCCAACACACCGTGCACACTGGCACCATAACCGTTCCCCCCGACCAGAGTTCCACAGCTGAGGAGCACTCCTTTTCCCTCACCTATCCCCCATCCCACTCTGATACTACTCCCATGGCATTCAACAACGTCACGCTCCCTGAGCCGGGAACACACAGCAGGTCCAGAGATGCCTGTAGTTTCACCCAGCCACTGGCATCAAGGGGCCATGGACTTGCAGCGCCCTTCACTCCTAACCCAGTGCCTTGCCAGCCAATATAACACCACATGCCCTCACTAACAAAAAACGGCCAGGGCATCCACCTGAAGCCAACAAGTGGGAACTACAGACTTGTGATACTTGACATTGCCCCACCCCTTAAGAAGGGGCCTCACCCACCCACACCCGAGTCCTGAGGGCTGGTAGTACCACCTATTCCATCTAGTGGCCCACAACAGGGACCTGAAAATTAGTGGTGCCTCCCAAGCCCTCCAGTCAATGGCACCAGGTGCCCAAGGATTGGTTACAATAACCCCCCCAACTACATAATCTAGTGAACAGGGACACGCCCTCCATCCAGGCACCCAGAGGCAGCCAGCAGCCCCCTATGTTGCCCCATACATCATCCCCAACTGCAACCAGAGACCTGTGCCAGTTTCAAACATCCCCATGGAGCCCTGCCCACCTAGGACTGTAGGTAAGAGTCTCCCTACCACATACTCAGTGACCAATGACCTGGACACCAGTGCCCTGAACAACTGCACTCCCGCAAGAACAGTGAACAAACTCCTGGGCTCACACACCTAGTAGCTTCTCTGACCACCTGGAGATAGGAGGTGAGAGCTTCAACAATGCCATCAACCAGAGTAGCACACATGCCCAGCCTACTTGGATATATCAAAACGTAACAAAACAAAAATACAGGATGCAGTAAACAAAAATACAATAAATAAATATAATAATTTATTGATGTCTCAGAGACAACAGTCAATATAAAATAACATAAAGAAGCAGGACAAGATGAATTCAGCAAGCTACTAAAATAAAGAACAAACAAGAAAACATTCCGGAGAACATAAGGTAGTGGAATTACCTGATAAAGAATTAAAAAACTAATATATAGAGCTATCCAAGAGCTCAGGAAGGAAATCAGGCAAAACTCACACAAAACCAAGGAATACAGAGACAAAGCAATTGAAGAATTCAGTAAAAGAATACAAGAACAAAACAACAAAATAAACAGGTTCCTAGAAACCCATACAGAGACAGAAACTAGAAATCTAAAAGATTATCAATAAAATTTCAGAATTAGACAACTAAATAGAAAGTCATAGGAGCAGAATTGAGACAATGTAAGTCAGAATCAGTGAGATTGAAAATAAATCCCTTGACACCAATTTGTTTGAGGAAAAATCAGAAAAAAGAATGAAAAAAAAAAAACTGAAGAAAGCCTAAGAATTGTGCGGGATACAATCAAGAGGAAAAATCTATGAGTGCTCAGAGTACCATAACAGAGGTAATAATGGAAAACACAAAGAGAATTGTTGAAGATTTGCTGGCAGACAAGTTCATTAGTATCAAGAAATACCTTTTTTCAACAACATAAGCATTGACCATACACATGGACACGCCAGATGGAATACACAGGAATCAAATTGACTACACCTATGGAAAGAAGTGATGGAAAAGCTCAATATCATCAGTCAGAAAAAGGCCAAGGGCTCACTATGGAACATACCATCAATTAATGGTATTAAAATTCAAGATGAAATTGAAGAAAATTAGAACAATTCCACGAGAGCCAAAGTACTACACTGAGTATTTCCCAACTGAATTTAGAGACCATCTCAGAAATAGATTTGACACATTGACACTAATGACTGAAGACCAGATGAGTTGTGGAATGACATCAAAGACTTCATCATAGATGAAGAAAGCAAGAAGTCACTAAAAAGACAGGAAAGAAAGAAAAGACCAAAATGGATGTCCGAAGAGACTCTGAAAATTGCTCTTGAATATCGAGTAGCTAAAGCAAAAAAAAAAAAATGATGAAATAAAAGAACTGAACAGAAGATTTCAAAGGGCAGCTCAAGAAGACAAAGTAAAGTATTATAATGACATGTACAAAGAACTGGCGATAGAAAACCAAAAGGGAAGAACACACTCGCATTTCTTAAGCTGAAGTGAAGAAAAAATTCAAGCCTTGAGTTGCAACATTGAAGGATTCTACAGGGAAAATATTCAACAAAGCAGGAAGCATCAAAAGAAGATGGAAGGAATACTCAGAGTCACTGCACCAAAAAGAATTGATCAACATTTAAACATTTCAAGAGGTAGCATATGATCAAGAACCGATGGTACTGAAGGAAGAGGTCCAATCTGCACTGAAGGCATTGGCAAAAAACAAGGCTTCAGGAATTGATGGAATACCAATTGAGATGTTTCAGTAAATGGATGCAGCACTAGAAGCACTTGCTAGTCTATGCCAAGAAATTTGGAAGGCAACTTTCTGGACAATCAACTGGAAGAGATCCATATTTGTACCTATTCCAGAGAAAGGTGATCCAACAGAATGTGGAAATTATCAAATAATATCATTAATATCACACACAAGTAAAATGTTGCTGAAGATCATTCAAAAATGGTTCTAGCAGTACATCAACAGGGAACTGCCAGAAATTCAAGACAGATTCAGAAGAGGATGTGGAATGAGGGATATCATTGCTGATGTCAGATGGATCTTGGCTGAAAGCAGGACTACAAAAAAGATGTTTAACTGTATTTTATTGACTACGCTAAGGCATTTGACTGTGTGGATCATAACAAATTACGGATAACATTGCAAAGAATGAGAATTCCAGAACACTTAATTGTGCTCATGAGGAACCTGTACTTAGACCAAGAGGCAGTTGTTCAAACAGAACAAGAGGATACTGGGTGGTTTAAAGTCAAGAAAGGTGTGCATCAGGGTTGTATCCTTTCACCATACTTATTCAATCTGTATGCTGAATAAATAATCCGAGAAGCTGGACTATATGAAGAAGAATGCTGTATCAGGACTGGAGGAAGACTCATTAACAACCTACGATATGCAGGTGACACAACCTTGCTTGCTGAAAGTAAGGAGGACTTGAAGCACTTACTGATGAAGATCAAAGACCACAGCCTTCAGTATGGATTACACCTCAACATAAACAAAACAAAAATCCTCACAGCTGGACCAATAAGCAACATCATGATAAACAGAGAAAATATTGAAATTGTCAAAGATTTCATTTTACTTAGATCCACAATCAACACCCATGGAAGCAGCAGTCAAGAAATCAAACGACACATTGCATTGGGCAAACCTGCTGCAAAAGATCTCTTGCAAGTGTCTGAAAGCAAAGATGCCACTTTAAGGACTAAGGTGCACCTGCCCCAAGCCATGGTGTTTTCAATCACCTCATATGCATGTGAAAGCTGGACAGTGAATAAGGAAGAATGAGAAGAATTGATAACTTTGAATTATTGTGTTGGCGAAGAATATTGAATATACTGTGGACTGCCAGAAGAACAAACAAATCTGTCTTGGAAGAAATACAATCAGAATGCTCCTTAGAAGCAAAGATGGCAAGACTATGTCTGACATACTTTGGACATGTTATCAGGAGGGACCAAGCCCTGGAGAAGGACATCATGCTTGGTAAAGTAGAGGGTCAGTGAAAAACAGGAAGACCCTCAATACGATGGATTGACACAGTGGCTGCAACAATGGGCTCAAACAGCAACAATTGTGAGGATGGCGCAGAACCAGGCAGTGTTTTGTTCTGTTGTACATAGGGTCATCATGAGTCAGAATCGACTCGAAGCCACCTACCAACAACAACAATGAAACATGAGAAAATATCTATCCAAGAAGCTCAATGAACCCCATACATGACAGACCCCCCAAAAAGTCACTAAAAAATATCATAATCAAATTTTCGAAAACAAAAAACAAAGAAAGAATCCTGAGAAGAGCTAGGGATGAAGGAAAAGTCACCTACAAAGGAGAATCAAATAAGACTAGTCTCAGATTACTCAGCAGAAACCATGCAGACAAGAAGGCAATGGAATAACATATATAAAGCCTTGAAGGAAAAAAATTGCCAGCCAAGAATTTTATATCCAGCAATATTTCCTCTCAAATATGATGGCCCAAATTAGGTCATTTCCAGATAAAGAGAAATTAAGAGAATTTGTAAAAACCAGACCAAAATTACAAGACATATAAAAGAGTCCTCTGGTTAGAGAACCAACAACATCAGACAACAATCCAAGATGGGAACACAAGACAGATTAACCAGATATCAACCCAGATAGGGAATTCACAAAAACAAGTCAAAGCTAAAAGACTGAAAATAGGGAACCAGAGACATCAATATGTAAATGACGACAACATCAAAACAGAAAAAAGGGAATAAATGGTGTAGTCATAGAACTTCCCTATGGAGAGGAAATCAAGGCGATATCAAGAACTAAAAGACTGGTTTAAACTTAGAAAAATAAAGGTAAATTTCAAGGCAACCACAAAGGAAGCTAACAAACCTACCCATCAAAATAAAAAAGAAAAACATAAAAACTCAGCAAGCACAAAACCAACATTAATGAAAGAGATGAAAAGAAAATACCTAAACAAAAAGAACTCAGCCACAGAAAATTAAACCAAACAAAGAAACTGTCAATACCACCAAAAAAATAAATAAATAAAATAACAGCAGTAAACTCATACCTATCAATAATAACACGGAATGTAAATGGCCTAAATGCACTAGGAGACAGAGAGTGGTCGAATGGGTAAAAAAAACACAATTCATCTATATGCTGTCTACAAGAGACATACCTTAAAAACAAAGACATAAACAAACTAAAACTCAAAGAACAGAAAAAATATATCAAGCAAACAATAACCAAAAAAGAGCAGGCGTAGCAATAATAATCTCCAATAGAATAGACTTTAAAGCAAAATCCGCCATAAAAGATAAGGAAGGACACTATATAATGATTAAAGAGTCAATACACCAGGAGGACACAACCATAATAAATATACACACACCCAATGACAGGGCTCCAAAATACATAAAACAAACTCTAACAGCATTGAAAAGAGAAATAGACAGTTCCACAATAATCGTGGGAGACTTCAACATACCACTTTCAGTGAAGACAGAACATCTAGAAAGAAACTCAATAAAGATACAGAAGATCTAAATGCCGCAATCAACCAACTTGATCTCACAGACATATACAGAACATTCCACCCAGCAGCAGCAAAGTACACATTCTTTTCCAATGCATGTGGAACAGTCTCCAGAATAGACCACATTTTAGGCCACAGAGCAAGTCTTAAAAAAATCCAAAACATCGAAATAATACGAAGCATCTTTTCTGATCATAATGCCATAAAAGTAGAAATCAATAACAAAAACAGCAAGGAAAAAATCAAATGCATGGAAACTGAACAATACCTTGCTTGAAAACTACTGGGTAATAGAAGAAATCAAAGATGGAATAAAAAAATTCATAGAATTGAATAAAAATGAAAACACAGGTTACCAAAACCTTTGGGACAGAGCAAAATAACCCCACAACTTGAACAAATAGAAAGAAAGCAGCAAAAGAAGCCCTTGGGCACCAGAGAAAAAGAAATAATAAAGATTAGAGCAGAAATAAATGAAATAGAGAATAGAAAAATAATTGAAAGAATTGATAAGACCAAAAGTTTGTTCTTTGAAGATAAAATTGACAAACCACTGGCCAAACTGACAAAAGAAAAACAGGAGAGGAAGCAAATAACCTTACTAAGAAATGAGACAGGTGATATCACAACAAACCCAACTGATACATAAAGGATCATAAAAGAGTACTATGAAAAGTTCTGCTCTAACAAATTTGAAAACCTAGAGGAAATGGAAAAATTTCAAGAAACACACTAACTAAACTAATACAAACTGAGGTAGAAAAACTAAACAGACCCATAACAAAAGAGATTGAAGAGATAATTTAAAAAAAAATTCCTAACAAAAAAATCCCTGGCCAGGACCTCTTCACTGGAGAATTCTACCAACTTTCAGAGATGAGATAACACCGATACTACTAAAGCTACTTCAGAGCATAGAAAAGGAAGGAATACTCCTGAACTCATTCTATGAAGGCACCATAACCCTGATACTAAAGCCAGGCAAAGACACCATAAAAAAAGAAAACTACAGACCAACATCCCTCATGAACACAGACACAAAAATACTCAACAAATTTCTAGCAATAAAATCCAATATCATATCAAAAAAATAATACATCATAGCCAAGTGGGATACATACCAGGTATGCAGGGATGGTTCAACATTAGAAAATCAGTCAATGTAATCTACCACATAAATAAAACATAAGAAAAGAACCACATGATCTTATCATTCAATGCATAAAAGGCATTTAACAAAGTCCAACGCCTATTCATGATTAAGCAAAATAGGAATAGAAGAGAAATTCCTTGACATAACAAAGGGTGTTTATACAAAGCCAACAGCCAATATCATTCTAAACTGAGAGAGACTGAAAGCATTCCCCTTGAGAACAGGAACCAGACAAGTATGCACTTTATCACCACTCTTATTCAACCTTGTGCTGGAAATGCTAGCTAGAGCAATAAGGCAAGAAAAAGAAATAAAGGGCATCCAACTTGGTAAGGACGAGGTAAAACTATCAGTATTCACAGACGATATGATCTTATACACAGAAAACCCCAAAGAATCCACAAGAAAGCTACTGGAATGAATAGAAGATTTTGACAAAGTAGCAGGATACAAGATTAACATAGAAAAATCAGTAGGATTCTTTTATACTAACAAAGAGAACTTTGAAAACGGAAATCACCAAATCAATATCATTTACAATAACCCCCAAGGAGACAGATTAGTTAGGAATAAATCTAACCAGGGATGTAAAAGACCTATACAAAGAAAGCTACAAAACACTACTGCAAGAAACTGAAAGAGACCTACAGAAGTGGAAAAACATAGCATGCTCATGGATTGGAAGACCCTACGTTGTGAAAACTACAATGAGATACCATCTCACCCTGACAATACTGGCACTAATCCAAAAAACACAAAATAACAAGTGTTGGAGAGGTTGTTGGGAGATTGGAACTTTTATGCACCGCTGATGGGAACGTAAAATGGTACAACCACTATGGTGCGTCATTAAAAAACTAGAAATACCATAGGATCCAACAATCCCACTCCTAGGAATATACCCTAGAGAAATAAGAGCCATCACATGAGTAGACATATGCACACCCATGTTCATTGCAGCACTATTCACAACAGCAAAAAGATGGAAACAACCTAAATGCCCATCAACAGATGAATGGATAAACAAATTATCATACATACACATAATGGAATATTATGCAACAATTAAGAACAATGATGATTCTACAAAACATCTCACAACATAGATGAATCTGGAAGGCATTATGCTAAGTGAGACAAGTCAGTCACAAAAGGACAAATATTGTATGAGACCACTATTATAAGAACTCAAGAAAAGATTTACACACAGAAAAAAGTATTCTGTGGTGGTTATGAGGCTGGGGAGGGAGGAGGAGGGAAGATCACTAACTAGATAGTAGACAAGCATCAATTTCGGTGAAGGGAAGGACAACACACAATATAGGGGAAGTCAGCACAACTGGACCGAAGCAAAAGCTTAGAAGTTTCCTAGACACATCCAAAAACTTTGAGGGACTGAGTAGCTGGGGCTGGGACTAGGGAACCATAGTCTCAGAGGATATCTAGGTCAAATGGCATAACATAGTTCATAAAGAAAATCTTCTACATCCCACTTTGGTGAGTAGCATCTGGGGTCTTAAAAGCTTGAGAGCGGCCACCTAAGATATATCTATTGGTCCCATTCCACTTGGAGCAAAGGAGAATGAAGAATACCAAAGGCACAAGGAAAATATTAGCCCAAAAGACTGAAGGACCACGTGAACCAGAGACTCCACCAGCCCGAGACCAGAAGAGCTAGATGGTGCCCGGCTACCACCAATGACACTCTGACAGGAATCACAGCAAAGAGTCCCAGACAGAGCGAGCAAAAGAAAAACGTAAAACAGAATACAAATTCACGAAAAAAGACCAGACTTCCTGGTCTGATAGAGACTGGGGGAACCTCCGAAACTACGATCCATGGACATTCTGCTAACCCAGAACTGAAACCATTTCCAAAGCCCAGTTTTCAGATAAAGATTAGACAAGGCTATAAAACAAAAGATAACACACATGAGGAACGTGCTTCTTAGTTCAATCAAATACTTGAGACCAAATGGGCAAGTCCTGTCCAAAAGCAAGACAAGAAGGCAGGAAGGGATAGGAACTGGACAAATGGACACAGGTAACCTGGGATGGAAAGGGGGAGCATGCTGTCACATTGTGGGGATTGCAATCAATGTCACAAAACAACATGTGTATAAATTTTTGAATGAGAAATTGACTTGGGCTATAAACTTTCACCTAAAGTACAATTAAAAACAAAAAAAGATTCAGATTAATTATAAGTTTATTTATTCTCCTTCTCCCTTTTGCCTTTTCTAATCAGTATTATCAAAATTAAAAGAAACAGAATCACCAATAACCATGTTAGCTATCATCAGTTCACCCTTCAAATCCAGAACTACAAAGCAATATGGAACTATGTGTTCTTAATTCTAGTGTAAACAAATATCGATACCCTCCATTAACCCTTCTCTTCAATTATCTTTTGTCATTAAACATGGAAGAATAAGAAGAGGAGAGGAGGAAGAGGAGAATGAAAATGGAGGGAGGTGGACAAGGCAGATATGACCAACAAAAATATGAAAGTTAGAAAGCAGATGCATGATAGGTAATTTCCTAACAGACCTGGGAAAGGCCTAAGCCAGTTGGAAAATCCAGGACTCCATCCAATTTACACTGAGAATATCCAAAAGATTCAAGAATTAAGAACACCAGGCACTTCTGGAAGGTGACACTCGAGGGCAAGGAGTAAAAACTGGAGGATTGGTTGAAAGGCTATATTTCAAAGGTGATTAGCCCCCATCTTCTTCCACACATCAGCAGTAGACTGAAAGTTTATCTAGAGGGGGTAAAACAAAATTTCTGGACTGAGGACCACCAGGCACAATTTAATGAATGAAAATAGGGAGATTAAACAAAACCTTACATACTGAATGTATGTAGCTCTCTTTCCCCACCTTGTCACCCAGAAAGCAGGTAGCCAGGCATACAGGTTCCAAACTAGAGATTAGAATATTCTTTCCTTGGGAATCTAACCATCTCATAAGAAAAGACCTAAAGATACTAACATCAAGACTCCTCAAGGTAACAACCCAAAGGGTCACCCTACAGTGAAGTCTGTCAATAAGACCCACCCATGAACATAAAGCATCTAATTAGCCTTTCAGGGCCCCACTCTTATATGTGATTAGGCAGACAAAGATCAACCAACATCTGATTATTAAAGCCTCTAGCTTTAAAGTCAGAACCCAAAACAAATCTACAGGGGGAAAAAAGCAACTAGGAGGAAACAATGTAGAGTAGAAAGATAGAAAAATATGTACCCTATGTACCCTTTCTCAGGAAAACATATTAACAGTAGAAATGATAAAGAAATTGTGGTATATTCATATAGAGAAATAATACACATCAATACAGGTAAATCACTTTCAACTACAAGCAATGACATGGATGAATCTCAAGAAAATGTTAAGTAGAAAAAAAATCAC
>NW_004444162.1:193209-236239 GCF_000243295.1 Trichechus manatus latirostris
AAAAGAAATGCTCTCAGGGATCCCCCTTCAGTCTGCGCAAGCTGAGGTGGTAGGTCCCAAGCCGCGTAACACTGCCTGGCCAGAACAGGCTCCCAACTCGAGAAAAGGAAAATAAAACAAACAAAAAATGGCATTTTTAAAAAAGAACCTGTCAGTTGAGAACTATTGGTATACCATAATTTTACGCAAACTAGTATATCTTGTAGTTTTTTTGCCAACTGCACCCTCCCCCTGTGAGGCATTTTTATTAAGAGCCGCTATGCCAATTTTTTTTTTACATGTTACTGTAAAAATATATTAACATAGTGCATTTATGAAAATACCTCACAGAGGAGGGCACGGTTGGCAAACATAGAAGGCATGCGTTATTTGTGTAAAAATACAGTATGTTTCAGATTAAATCCGTAGTCTATCTTTACTTTAATTTTTCTAAATAACTAGAATTAACAATTAAGAATGTTGTAATTAGCAGTAACAGATAATTTATAATTAACACTTAAATAGAATTTAAATTATTATATATATTTAATGTGATTTGAAATAATATCTTAAATTATTAGTACTATTTTAAAGAAATATAACAAAATATATATAAATCTATATAAATCCAGAAAAGTATATTAAATATTTTTAATGCTTAATGCTTATTGGGAAGCTAATTTGTTAAAACATTAAGAAATATTATATAATATATAACATTAAATATTAATATTTTAGTACTATTTTAAAGAAATATAACAAAATATATATAAATCTATATATAAAATTTTAAAATATGCAAAACAAAATAGATTGTTTGTTGTTATTGTCAGGTACCGTCAAGTCGGTTCTGACTCATAGCGACCCTATGTACAACAGAAAGAAACATTGACTGGTCCTGCGCCGTCCTTAGAATCTTTGTTATGTTTGAGCCCATTGTTGCCGCCACTGTGTCAGTCCATCTCCTTGAGGGTCTTCCTCTTTTTTGTTGACCCTCTACTTTACCAAGCATGATGTCCTCTCCAGGGACTGATCCCTCTTGATAACATGTCCAAAGTATGTGAGACATAGTCTCGCCATCCTTGCTTCTAAGGAGCGTTCTGGCTGTATTTCTTCCAAGACAGATTTGTTCATTCTTCGGGTAGTCCATGGTATAGTCAATATTCTTCACCATCACCATAATTCAAAGGCGTCAATTCTTCTTTGATCTTCCTTATTCATTGTCCAGCTTTCACATGCACATGAGGTGATTGAAAACACCATGACTTACATCAGGTGTACCTTAGTCTTCAAGATGACATCTTTGCTTTTTAACACTTTAAAGAGGTCTTCTGCAGCAGATTTGCCCAATGCAATGCATCATTTGATTTCTTGACTGCAGCTTCCATGGATGTTGATTGTGGATCCAAGTAAAACGAAATCTTTGACAACTTCAATTTTTTCTCCATTTATCATGATGTTGCTTATTGGTCCAATTGTGAAGATTTTTGTTTTGTTTATGTTGAGATGCAATCCATATTGAAGGCTGTGGTCTTTGATCTTCATCAGTAAGTGCTTCATTCCCTCTTCACTTTCAGCATGAAAGTTTGTGTCATCTGCATATTGCATGTTGTTAATGAGTTTTCCTCCAATCCTGATGCTCCATTCCTCTTCATATAGTCCAGCTTCTCAGATTATTTGCTCAGCATACAGATTGAATAAGTATGGAACACAAAATGTGGTGAAACTATAAAGAGAAGCAAAGAACTGAAAAACAGACAGCTTAGAAGCAGGCTCAACCTTGCCAGGGAAGGCAAGACAGTGAGATTAAAGAAGGGCATAAAAGGGAGTTTAAAGATAAGAGTAATGTTCTTTTATAGAGACTGTTTAGACTGATGTTGTTCATTACGTATTTATATTTTTCTCTCTTCTATGTATTTTATTTGTTCCATCTATAATTTTTTTTAATAATTTTAAATAGACTTAGAAGAAGATCCAGGATTTCCTTCCCCCAGAGGGGATAAACATTCTACAGGCTGGGAGAAGAAAGACAGTGGAAATATGAGAGGGACAGTGGAGCTTGGGTTGAGGGAACTGAACCTGAGCTCCATATGGACAGGTGTACAAGCAGTGTCAAAGCACTGCCCAGGTTCTGTCTTAGGGAAAACCGTGGGGCAAAGCCAATTTCTGCAGACCCTCAATTTTGCATTTGAGGAAGTACTCTACCACCCACTTACCCATCCAATTATAACATCTGTAAAACCCTTACCCTGTTACACTGAGAACATGTTAAAGGAAGATGACGACTTACATTACAGAATACCAAAAAAAAAAAAAAAAAAAACCATTGCAGTCGAGTCGATTCCGACTCATAGTGACTCTGTAGGACAGATTAGAACTGCTGCCCCATAGGGTTTCCAAGGAGCGGCTGGTGGATTTGAACTGCTGACCTTTGAGTAGCAGCTAAGGTCTTAACCACTACACCACCAGGATCAGTTAATTTAGGTGTATCATTTAAACCAACTGCCTCAGAAAATTATTATGACTTATGAAAATTCCAATGATTATTCAAAATTAATCAATTTTATTTGATGAGCTGTTCACTGTGATTAATATACTTTCTGTAGTTGACTGGCCAACATCTATTCTACCTCAACTCCAGCTAATGAACTAGATTAACAAAAAGAAAGACTACGTCCAAACACCCCAACTTAGGGTCCCTGGGTGGCACAAATGGTTTGCACTCCGCTAGTAACCAAAAGGTTGGTGGTTCCAACTTACCTAGTGACACTGTGGAAGAAACAGCCTGGCAATTGGCTTCCTTAAAGATTATAGCCAAGAAAACCATATGGAGCCATTCTACTCGGTAACACATGGGGTCTCCTAAGTCACAAAACAACTACAAAAACAAAATCAACAACAAAAGTCCCTACCTTGAAGCAAGATGTCAGGGGACAACTGAGTCAATTAAAATGGAAAGACAGAAAAAACAAAGTTGATGAAAGAATCTAGAAGCCAAAGCTCTTAAGCTGTCTAAGCATAGTGAGGCTGCTCTGATTTTCTATGTAGACAGAATTTTTTTAAAGAAGAGTGGATGAAACTGGTTAGAATGGTGTTTCTAGAAACGGATGAAATATTAAAACAACAAAAAAGTGAAAAGAAAGTAACATCATTGCTATAGGGGGACCTCAAAATCAATAAATTATGCCATTATTCTTGCTGTTTGAAGACATTTTACTCTAAAATTTTGGAGAACGGGATTTTTCAGAAAAAAATAAAATATTTCTTTTTATCATCAAAACTAAACTAAATAAAAAACGATTTTCATCTTGGATTTTCCGTTTTTAACTTAGGTTCTTTAAAATTCACTATTATGGTTTATCTTATGAGCAATTTTTCTTATTACTTACAGCTTCCAATATTATCAAGCCTTCCCTCAGATATGTTGGAGTTAAGATAAACACAAAGAACTCTGCTGAATTCTTATAGCACAATCGGCCCATGCCCTCAAGCTCTTTTTATAGAACAAGAGTAGAAGGGCTTAGGTGAATGAAGAATTATGGGAAAGCAAAGTACATGTATAAGGTTGTCTTTTGTGAAAACAAACATGTAACCCTTATAAAACCTTGCCCCACATGATACAGTCTTAGAGCCGTAAAGCCTTCAAGAAGCACAGCTCAATAGCCAAAAGTAATTTAAAAGGAATTCCATTCTTCACTTGTATTTCTAGAAAACCATAATGAGGATCCCAATCATAGTTCTCAATAATACTCACTAAATCTCATGCCTCTACTGTGCACTCCCCTCATCCACAGCAGCTCCTCTCACCCTGACTATTGGCTAACAATTAGAATTCTATTTATCAGGTTGAGGATGGGGGAACATCTGCTGCAAACACTACCATCTTATAAACTTTTTGCCATCATAAATTAATACAGAAATTGCATAAAATATGTGGCAACAAGACTTAAGATGTTAAAAGCACAAGTATGAAACTAGCCAGGGTGACCTTATTTAAAATACTACTCAATTTTCTCGTCCTCCCATCTCCAATTTAACAACCTGGAGAATTAGAGAGACAAAGTCTGAAAAAGAATAGAAACCTACTCATATCTAAGGTAATACATTCAGGGAGGGTTAGTGGTAAGCAAGAGATAAATACGATTAACTTATATGTTTTAAATAAGTTTTAAATTGTTTTTAAAGATTTAGAACCAAAGCCCAGTAAGAAATGTGCTCTTTTCATGCTAAGTTATAACCAAGAAACTGTTTCCGTATTCCAAATGAGTGCATTGCAACTCCTTCAGCTAATAGATTAGTATTCTTGTGTGCTGTGTAGCAAAAAGCAGTGCCTGATTACAATTCACTATCCAGAATTTTATGGCTAGAATTTGAAGAAAACAAAGTTTTCAACAAAATACCTTCCTGCCCAGGTGCTGAACCAATTAACTCTTAAGTAATCAGGCAGTAAAACCAGTAATGGTGAGTTTTCTGAAGTGCTATATGTAAGGAGACAGCTTGGAAAAATACAGATGAAAATTTGTTTTCATAACCAGGAGTGTTTAAAATGCTGAGAGACTGTTTGAACACCTTGATGAAATGTATGGGAGGCTGCAAATTCCCAAACGGGTTATGGTTAAAGTTATACGCAGTCAACACTAACACTTTTTTTAAAAAAGTACAGAAAGCCATTTTATTATAATGTGTAACTGGATTGTCTAGAGAGAGCCCAGTGAATAAATTCATTTTTGAAAGAAAGATTATTGAAATGTTGTACGGTAAAGAATTTAACTTTACCCAAAGAATTTGGTCTTTGCCCTTGGTTCCTGTAATTTCTCCAGTAATTGCAAAGTCTTTGATGAGACCTCCAAATCCCATCTACCTAATAGGTTATGCTAATAAGATGATTCTTGAATGAGGACTAGCGTCTCCAGAAAGACCCACCAAATGATATCAGCTGATCTCAGGGAGTGGCGGGGTGGGGGGGCGAGCATGATTCAATCAGTCATGCTTACAGTGAAGAAGCTTCGGAAAAGGCTCTGAACACAGGGCTCCATGGGCTTCCTGGTTGGTGAAAGAAATCAATGCCCACGGGAGATTAGTGATTCCTTTTTTGGAAATGGAAGCTACATGTTGGGAACCCTCCCAGACCTCGTCCTATGTGTCTCTTCATTTATATCCTCTTTGTTATAATAAAACTGTAATCATAAGTGTTACGCTTTCTGTGAATTCTATGAATAGTTCTAGCAAATTATTGAACCCAAGGAAGTAGTGAGAGGGACCCTGAGGACTCCTGAGCTTATAGCTGGTGTCTTGAAGGGGTAGTAGGAAAACCCTGAATTTGTAGCCAGCTGATCAGAAGTGAGGGTGTCATGGGGACTCTCAACTTGCAGCTGGGGTCTGAAGTCTTGGGCAGACTTGACAGTCTAGACGACTGTGTCCTTTAACTTCTGAGACCTGACCTAGCTCTGGTGGTTAGGATCAGAGGAAGAAGTACCACATGTGAGCTGGGAACAGAAATGAATTGAATTGATTTGATTTATTCTTACAGTTTGATGTCAGAGAAGTGAGATTTGAATTTTCTAAGCTAATGTAAAGTTGGCTTTAAAAATATTTCATCCAGCTAAACCAAAAAAAAAAAACCCTGCCCCACTGAGTTGATTTCCAACTCAAACAGACCCAGTGGAACAGAGTAGAACTTCCCCATAGGGTTTCCAAGAAGCAGACTGCCACATCTTTTCCCTATAGAGCGGGTCGTGGGTTCGAACCGCTGACCTTTTGGTCAGCAGCTGACCAACGTTTCAGATAGCACTTGAGCGTTTAACCACTGTGCCACCAGGCCTTCTTTTCATCCAGCTAACAGTATCAAAATAAGAATTACAGCCACTGTTTCTTTTAAGAATAAGAAAATAAATTGTAGGCGACTAGTAACATTGTTTTCTAAGTCAGCTATAAAACATACAATATAACAATGTACTATTTTAATAATTTCACAAATGATGGCTTAATATGTACAGAAAAAGAATATGATTGTAAAATATGATGGTATGAAGCACATGGATCCAGAAACAAATGTTTCAGGTCTCTGCAAAAACGAAGCACCCAGATTTGTCAGCCTTGAGACACATCACAAGAAGATTTTTTCCTTTACACAAACCCCTGGTTTGGTAGACATCTTACAGGACAATGAAATTGCTATTTCTTTGGAAAACCAAGGTACTGGATAAGTGTTTGGCTTTGTTTCTTGCTTTGCTTCTAGTAGTTTTCAAATGACAGATAGGAAGATATTTAGGGCCCCAGAATACACACCAACCTGGGAATTGGGAGCTTTGGTTTAGGTGGTTTTGCTATTAATGGGGTGCATAGGCTAGTGTGGCTACTTACTCTGTCTGTGCACTACAGCATCTATAATAAGGCATTAAAACCCACATGTTCCTTCACAGAGAATCCTTGACAATAGTGTTTTGTCATATACTATGCTTGACTCTGATTGGCCAGAATGTACAATGGGAATATAGTTCCTGTAAACACTTAAGTCCAAAGGAGATGATTCCAATGAGTGATTAAGCAAAAGGAGAACTATCTAGAAGCATATAAGTCCTCTCTGGCTCTTATTTTGACATTCCAACACGGATGAAAGCAATGGATGAAAAATCAGCATGGGAAGCAATGGTTGCAGACAATTGTTTTGATGAAATAATTAAAGCTACAGGCACTGTAGGGCAGGCAAACAGCAGGAGGGCTGAAGAATGGAAAACCAGAAGAGATAGAAGGGAAGATGATTTATTTATGTGTGGGCAGCCACTATTCAACTCCATTCACCAAGCATTTATTAAGCACTTCCTCAGGCCTGGCTCTGTGTTAAGGGCTGGCTAAGACCCAGGTGCTCTGAGAAGGCTGAAATTTAGTGGTGAGAACAACATGCAGGCGGAGAAGTTGCCCTAAAGTGTGGTAAGTGACAATTACAGAGATGGTAATCAAAGGCTAAGAGAGTAAAGAAAAAAGACGAATCCAATGACAGGGGTTAGCAGAGGTCAGGAGACTAAATTACAGAAGTCAGACCCACAAGTTTGTCAGGACAAAATATTAATGTTAAATTCTCAGCTTGTCTTCATATTTTTCACATTTTCTACATAATGTGGTAAACTGCCTAGACCCTAAGTATGATCTTTAGCTTCTCTGGGTTTCTGGTGATTCAAACTAACTTTCCCACTCTACTTGAGGCCTTTTGGATTATCTATCAACTAAAACGTTGTTTTTTCCTCTGGTGACGCAATGGTTAAGTGCTCTGCTGCTAACTGAAAGATTGGCGGTTCGAACCCACCAGCAGCTCCACTGGAGTAAAGACCTGGCGATCTGCTCCCTTAAAGATTTCTGCCTAGAAAACCCGTGGGGAAGTTCTACTCTGTCCCATAGGGTCGCTATGAATTGGAATCAACTCAACAGCACACAATACTAACACGTTAAAAACTACTCAATAACTGAAATTAAAAAGAAATTGAACTTTAATTGAATATTAATATTGATTATGATATTAATATTAATGCTAGCCCATATGATTTCTCAGTCTGTTAGGCATACAAACTTTATCACACAAAACACCAACTTTCATGTGAAAGTTTGCTTACATATCACAACACAAAGCTTAGCAAATAAAGGATTAATAACGATTTTCTTGCTGTGCCTAGCAAGATGATCTGGAAAATATAAGACAAATAATAAAAATACCAGGGGCTAGTGCTTGACTCAGTTCTCCATCTTTGTGCACATGTGAAGTCAGACAAACTCAATCACTTATTTTCTCTGCTTAGTAAATCATCTTTGTGTATATATCCTTCATGTGACCTTATCTTGTTTATTAAGATAGAAAAGAGATTTCCTGTGAACACCTTCAGTCTTCATTCGGAAGCATTCAGGGGAGCCAGTGGCTTAGCCTCCTCCTCCTTTGGCTCTCCCGGGGAGACTTTGTGGCATGGTGAGCTCCACTAAATCCAGAACACTGCATCTCCCTAAAGTGTCCCCTGTTGGGCTGAATAAATACCCAGAAAAAGTGCCAATTAGCTCTTTGAGAGAAGGCGATGGAAAGATCCTCAGGTGCCCCCCCAACTCCAGACTTAACAGCTTCATAGACAAGAAACTCCCAGTGCTCCTGGAGCAGGACCAAGAGAAGAAAGATCGTAGTTCAGCAATGAATGAGGCTCTACCCGTTACTCCCATGCCCAGGCTTAGACACCCCAGCTTGAGAAAAAGTGCATCAAAAAAGAAGTCCTGGAGTAGAACCTCAAGGAAGATGCCAAAGGAATCATCTCTAGTTGTGGTCAGCTGTATTCTCCACCTCACAACAGCACACCTTTGCAGACAGAAGTCTAAGACAACATAAACAAAAACAGAGAATACTGTTAACCACAAGACAACGGGGCTAAACCTAGGAGAGCAAAAATGTGTTCATTAAGCAAAAGGCCTTAGCCTCCTAGGGTTACCTCTTCCACTCCAGAATTGGTCAGACAAAACACCAGTGATCCCAAGGTTAGATTCAATATGATATGAACATGGTGTTAGCAGAATTCAAAGGGCCTTGGGGGGCAGAGAGTACAGGGATCAACAGAGGCCTGAATTATAAAAAGTCAAACCTATGATTTTGCCTGGAGAGAATATTAACTTTAAGTTCTTAGTTTATTCCTTCATATCTCAGTCACATTTTCCACATAATACACCAAGTAGAGATGAAGTGCTAAAAGCACAAATTTGGAAACAAACCGGATTCTAGCTTTTATTACCCCTATAAACAGTGTTGATGTATCTAACACAGTTCTATGCTTGCCCTAACATTTATGCCTATGTAAGAGAAACAAGCTGTCCCCCAAAGATTCTGAAAAGATATTTTAATTCTTTGCTCTAATTTTACCAGCAAAATTTTTAAATACAAATACTCACATAGGATTTCAATTTCATTTAATAAGTTTTATTGTCTATCAAAGAAAGCATTTCCCAGAATTCCTCCCAGCAAACTTCCTTTCATTGGTCAGAATTATTATACCTTCTAAAACTACTAGGAGAGGGAAAGGGAGGACCATGATTGTCTTATAGGTTGGTTTTAATTCACCCCCTGGGTTTATGGATGAGGCCAGCCTCCTCAGAAACTCATGGAAAAAATCATAGATACCTAAATAAACTTGGAATTCTATTAGGCAGGAATAGGCTGAGTAGCTCCGTGGAAGGCAGCTAATAGTGTCTGCCACAGAAAGTTTTATTGAATTTGATGCTTTTGTTAGATGCTGTTTTCTTCAATCTCTTCTACCTCTCTTATTGTCTCTCCACTCTGCTCCATCTCCTCACCAACACCACCACCACAGCCAGAGCTATCCTATAAACTTTAACAATATATTTGGTTACAAACATCAGGATGATGTTCCTCTGTGTGATTCCCTGCTGTAGCTCTGAGTTAATTTGTGCCAAAACCATTACAAAATTGTGGACTTCAAAATTCTATTGGCTAAAAATTAAACAAAACTAAAAACTCTACTGGTTGCCTTTCTTAACGCTTGCCACCTACCTGGTCTGCTTGTTAGTAACACCATGAGTCAGACTATGTCGTTATAAAGCCAAACTGAACTGACCACTGTCTTCACACACAAATTTCCAGCTCCCATTTCTGAGACTCGCTATAGCCAAACCATTCTCCCCAGAGCACCTTTCACATCATAGGGGCATAGCAAATGTGTGCTGAATGAACAGAAGCTGAGGCAACTGGATTTGCCAACTGTTTGAATTCAGTCCTTTACTGAGCTATGACAGGCCTTAGAGATACAATAGTGAGCAAATAGGCCTAGTCCATAGTGTAACCCGATGAGCGTGGGTCCTGCCCAGTGTGACCCCTTGAGTTAACTGAGAGACACCAGGCCTTTGAGAAAGAGAAAGCAGACTTTATTGCAAGCCAGTCAAGCAAGCAGCTTGGAGACTAAGTCTCAAATCAAGTTTCCCAAGGTTGGGGATTCTAGGGCAGTTATAGGGTTCGAGATAGGGAATTTATGCATAATTCATGAAGTTGCTGGGAATAGGTGAGCAATTTCAGGAACTAATTAACATGTATGGGGGTGCAGTGGGGTGGTGCAATCTGGTAGCTGTGGGTATGATGCATGAAGTTGATCTAAGGACAGCTTTGTGGCTTATTGCTCATGTCTGAGTGGAGGAGGGGGCAGTGGTGAGTGGTGAAGCAGCGTTGAGCAGAGGAGTAGTAAGCCAACCTTGGGCTGTTAACACCGAATGCCTTATCAGGAACTCACAGAGCCTGGGTGTGATGGGAGGAGGGGGAATAGTTTAACCCTGTCAGTTACAATGGTCTTGTGGACTCCAACCTCCAACCCTTCTGTTAGCAGTCGAACACATTAACCATTTGCACCACCCAGGGCCTCCAATAGAACTCTAGTCCTATACAAACAGAGAAGTGAAGAGGAATTTCTGGCTTGGAATAGAATATCATGAGCTTGGTTTTGTACATGTTGAATCTGAAGTGACAGAGGGACACATCCAGTTGGTGCTATCCTTCAGTATTTTGTCTATGGGTGCATCCCACCATCCTTCTCATCATCATCATCACTAACATTCCTTGAGTATTTCTAAGGGCTAGGTTCTGTGCTAAAATCTTCATGTGAAAATATGTACTTGTTCACAGGTTACCATCATTGGGTGATTATCCTACGAGATTGTAGCTTCCAATTAGATGATTATTTCATTAACTGAAGTTTATTAGGGTAAAGAGCACATCTTAATTTTTCCCCACCAGTATGGGCAACAGAATCCTGATGAATAGAATTGTCAATGTCGTACAGTGTTAAGGGTCTCAATGCAAAGGAAGGGTGGAGCCAGAATGGAAGGCAAGAAGGGTGGTGAAGGAAGCAGTCTTCAATAAACAGCAGAAAAGTCACTACAATACCAAGAACATAAAATGTAAACTTGTAAGGGGTGTTGTTGTTGTTGTTAGGTGCCTTCGAGTCTATTCTGACTCATAGAGACCCTATCTACAACAGAATGAAACACTGCCCGGTTCTGCATCACGTAAGGAGTAGGAAGTTAAATTAACCAAATAGACATGGCAGTAATCTTGCAAGTGGACAGAATGAGTAAGGTAATTGATCCAGCCTTTTAAACTTAGGAAGACATAAGGATATTGCCTTTCTAGTTTGGGAGGTTTAGGTTTTGGGTTTAATTTACTCAGCATAGATGATACAAGACAGGTTTTAAGACCTGTTGTTTGCACATTTGACACAAAGTTGATGTGTGTAATGAAATTTTCACTTCATGCTATTGGGGAACCCGTGTGCTAGAAAAATTAACTGGGAATCCTTCCAACATGACTATAAAACAGAGCACAGCAAATAAACCAGCTGGCAAAGCAGAGGCTGCAATCACCATTCCCCTGTCCACTGCATTGCCACCTTCCATCTGCCTGTGTTGGCCTGTAAGCATACAGAGTTCCTCTTATCTGATCGACAAAAAAATTGCAATAATTTATCAGCAAAGGGATTTTGGTTTGCTCTCCATTCAAACTTTGAATAATTTTAAGGAGAAATTCAGATATAATATAGCTTTGTCCAAATGAGAAGTGAGAAAAGATTGAAATGTTCGTTTTCCTGACTGCTGGCCTTGCTGATCAGCAGCACCCCCAGACTCTTGGACACAGACCCAAGAGTTGCCAACTACCAGAGTCAACAGCTTCCCATAGACTTCTCCGTGAGCTCCCTTCAAGGTTCACTTCAGTGGCTGGATTCCTTGGCTTCTCAGCTTTCCTACCAGGCTCTAACTTGTTTGTCCATACTGGTGCTTCAGGTGGACTGCTCAGTGGTTCTCTCTCTGATCCTCCTTCTCCCCTTTCCAGACCGCCACTTCCCTAACTCCTCCCATATTTGTGTCAACTCTAATTCCTATCATAAATCCCTAGTCTCACAATCCTCACTGTGGCTCTGCTTTCCTCACTGATCTGAGACAGAAACTGATATTCTTTCTCTTCACACTACATTAGCAACAAGCTCTGATCTCCCTGAAGCAAATGGATGCCTCAGGCCAACCAGAACAAAGCTCATGTTTTAATAAAGGCAAAAGAGAAAGGGGCATTAATGATTTTCCAGTTATTACCATTCAAAAGAGTTTGAATCTGGGCCCCAGTGACATGTTTTCAGTTGGTCCAGCCCTAATTTACTAGCTATAGGATTGAAAGAAGACAAATATAAAATTAAAAGGTAAATTGAACATCTCCTGAAGTTTATGGACCAGGAAAATATAAGGTCACAGAGGTTATCACCAGAGACTAAGTTAATGGATAATGCAATGTTTAGAGAAAATGTTAGTGTGTTAATACCCAGGGTCCCTGGGCCCATGCATGTTAGAACATGACTAAAATGAAATCTGAGGGAAAAAAGCCATTAGTCACTAAATGAAATGGAATGTCACTAAATTAATAGACATTTTTTTATATGCTCTATTTAATTTCTGACTCTCTGGATGGCACAAGTGCTTAAGCATCAAACTACTAATCCATAGGTTGGTGGTCCAAACCCACCCAGAGGCACCTTAGAAGTAAGGCCTGGAGATCTGCTTTCAAAAGGCCTGAAAACCCTATGGAGTAGTTCTACTCTGCACACTTGGGGTCGCCACGGGTCAGAATCAACCTGATGGCAACTAACCACAACAACATTTAATTTCCTTTTTTACTGTGATAAATATTCATGTAACAAAACATTTGCCATTTCATCACTTTTTGCATGTACAATTGAATGACATTAATTATGTTTATCATATTGTTCAACCATCACCATTATCTGTTTCTAAATTTTTCATCATCCTTAACAGAAGCTCAGTATCCGCTTTGGCAACTAATAGCTCACTAAAGATGAAGACACTGGTAAGTGATGACCTTTCATGCATACATCTCCAAGTCACCACCATCCCAGATAGGTTGCCCACATAGTATGAGCTTATTATTATAGAAAAGATGTACAGCCAGAGCCAGCCCTGGAGACACCTGGTGCCTGTGTGGGGCTGCTGGTATAAATGTATCTGATCTTCATAAAGATCTTTTAGGAGGGGCCTCCTAGAATGCTAAAACCAGAATGTCATCTCTGTTGTCAATGCCATATCTTTCAGGGAAGCCAAGCCAGACTGGCGCTTAGAGAAGGATGGTTACCCAGCCAAGAAGAGAAACCAAATGATTCTAATAAATCCCTCCACTCAGAGATCCCCTATGGGTATAAGGAAGGCTGCTTCAAGGCCCAGGAGAAGTAGACATAGAGTGTCTTTGGTTCTCCTGTGCCCTTTCCTGGGACCCTTTCTCAGCACCATTCTCCCCATCCTCTTCTCTCCGGCCTTCAACTTGGAGTTGGACACAGGCAAGTGGCCAAGAGTCCCTTTTTCAGTTCCCATCTCCTCAGGATCTGGTGACAAAGGTGATCACTTGCTATTCTGATCAATTCAGCCAGCATCAACAATCTTATGGGAGAAAGTCACTTCTATTCCCAGCCAGAACCTGAGGCCCTTCATAATTAGCACTTGTGCATTTTCCTACAATCCTTGTATTGTCTCAACAAAGGGGGTGCTGTTCTGACAGGACACTCAGTCCAAAAGCAGAACTCTAGATCATTTCAATAAGCCTATGAAGGGTATTTTTCTAAAGTCAGAAAACAAAGCAGTAAACCTCATTTCTTCCTGTGGCCTACGCTTTAAACCAATTCAATTCAATAAAAGATTCTCACCCCGCAGACTCACTGTGCCTTTGATTAGGGTCATCCCTGAAAGGGTTTGTGCTGCTCACATCGCACAGGTCTCTAAAGAGCAGGGAGAACTTGTGTCTGGTTTGCCCAGGCCAGTCCCAGGGTACAACTGCCGTCCAGATGTAATTACTGACAGCACCCATACTGCTCTCATATTGTCCCAGTTGAGGTAACTCTCCATATGGACACTTTCTAGTAAGAGTCAACAATTCTGAAGTCCTTAGGGCTTGTCTCTTTCCCTTGCTCTTTCCCTCTTATTCCAAAACATCTTCTTGATGTCCACAGCCCTTTTCCTGCCATTCTTAAGGCTGCCAGCTCTTAAGCACTACTAGGCAGTGCCATTCCTTGAAAAATCAAGAAGTCTCCCTCCCTCCTTCCTCCTCTTTGCACACTGCATTGCATGACACCAGAACAGTGCTATCCATGGCCTGGGCCTCCTGGGTTCCTGGACAGCACAGCCCTCTCAGGCTCAGCCTGTATCCCTTCTCTCCAGTCCTCAGAAATGTCTCTTTGGGGTGAGCCAGAGGTTACACCTCACACTGACTCTGCCCTTTCCCTTTCCTTTCCCTCTCTCCAGGCTCCTGCCTGGCACTCCCCACACCAATCAGCTGGTATAAGTAGAGTTCATTGTAACCCCTGCCTCACCAGCACGTCAGACCTGGATACCCACTTTGGCTAAAGCTGAGACCCACCACCACTCTTGTTCCAAGGTTGTGCAAAGCCACTCCATTTCCTTAGGCTTCATTTCTCTGACTTTGAGTTTGCTAACCACAAAAAGTTAAAAGGCAAAGTAGAAAATCCTGCCCACTTGAAGGATAAGGGAGTGGGCCAGGATACAGACTTATTTTCTGCTAGTTTTCAAAATCAGCCAACATCGCAGATGATGTTACCATTGATGCTCAACAGCCTCATTATTCTAGGAGATAAAAAGGCTTCTATCCTTTGTTGCTGTACAAACTATCATCAGGACATTGGAGTGAGTCTGGGTAGAGGCATGGGGCAGGACAGGAAGTGAAAAGGAGTTTGCCCATTCTGACACCTTTAGAGTGATATATTCAAATGCTGTCTCGATATCAAATCCAGATAAGCTGGGAGGTCTCATCCTTCTCTCAATGTGCACAGAGAAACACACATTTTCCATTAAGTGCCGAGGTCACCCTCAGGGTGCTTTGGCAGAGCTGTGTGGAGAAGTTGTACAGCACCTGCCTACATATGTTTGGCCCCATGCCCTCTCCTTGCTTCTCCTCTGATCAGAAGCACATTTATCTGCAACGTTTCTAAAGTCAGAAAAATAAAAAGCCCTCCTAGACTGTTTTGATTTTTTAAAACCAATTCCAGACAGCATACAATATTTTGGTCGAATTTCAATTATGACATCCTATTGAATTTATTTTGCTCAGATAGAACACAAAGGGAAATCCACCATAGATAGATATTAATGTCTATGGCTGCAAAGTCGAGTGGTTTTATTTCTCCCTTTCTTTCCACTTCCCTCACCATTTTCTAACGGACCAGAGAAAACACCTTATGCAAATTCTTTGTTTTCCATTTCTATTTTTATTCCTCCTCCAAGTGCCTTACTTTGTCACTTTTCTCTCTCTCTCTTCTCTAAGGTTTAATTCTTCTGTATGATCTGATTTTTCTCCCTCCCTGATTTAGTTAATCTTTCCCTCTCCTCTCCAATGACCATCATGGCCACTGAGAGGCAAATGATGTAATAGGGAAATATGTTCTCCAGCACACTGTGTTTCCTTTTTTGCACCTTTTCTCCCCTCATTTCACCAATGTTGGGCACCCAATGCCATGTGGTGGGGTCTGATGAATATCTGAATCCTGGTCTGCTACTAGCTATATAATCTTGAGCAAGTTATTTAATTTTTCTGTGCCTTGGTTTCCCTATTTGTACAAAATAAGGTTGTTATTTCCATTTGTAAAATAAAGAAAATAATGCCATCTTCAAGGGAGCTGTTGCAACGATTAAAATGTACAAGAAGTGCCTAGAAATGTGGACATGCTATAATGTTAAGTACCTCTGATTTCCACCTCTCCTCATGCTCTGCTTCCTCCCTGTTCTCTTCCTCCAGTCCTGATACTGGCCATTTCATCTGCAGGGCAATTTCAAATCAAGGTGTAACCTCTTTCAAGAGTATTTGTTTTAGGGCTTGCTTGTAATTGGCAGAAAGAAGCCTTCGATACTTGAACAAGGCATTTCAGCCTTGGCCTGGGGGAGGGAGGGCAGGAGGTTAGGAATCAGAAAAATAGGGTCACCTTGACTGCCAAGGGAAAATGCCAACCCTGGTGGTTATGAAATGACTTTATAACCCACCCTGCTTTCTCCACATGAAGTTGCCTACATATGAGAGAATGAGAGACAGATAGACAAAGACAAAGCAAGGCAAACACAGGTACACAGAGGGTCACAGTCCAAGTGTCTGCCAGCTACTCTGACCCTGCTCCCCATTCCCAGAACATAGTGGTCAGAGATGTCCCGCTCTGCTAATTCACTCAATCATGTCCTAGCTTAAGCTGTAAAAAAAAATGGTTGAGAACATCTAGTCCCCCTCCTTGCCAAATTCAAGCCTCCCTACTGGAAGACTGAAGGGCTCCGTATATATAATTGGCTCAGTAATTACCAAAGCTTCATTGCTTCAGACAGATTGACCTATGTACCCCAAATGTTAGCTAAGGTCTCCCCAGTCCTCAAAAACCTGTATAAACTTAACTTGAGCCCTGAACTCCATGGCCTGTGATGGTCTAAATCCTTTCCATGGTTGCTTCGGTGAGGTCCCTTCTGACTCGGCCTTCAGAGTTCGAGCAAATGGTCTCTGTTTCACTCCACATTGAGCCAATCAGAGACTCAGCCTCTTCTCCAGTTTACACAAAGAAATCCATTATTACAAAATGATCTGTGAGATTAGTAATTTCACTGAAGATTTGCATGGTCAAGGGGAGTGTTCCATCATGTACAGTATAGCGTCCCACTACCCCTTTCTTCTCCTTTCCCTGCAATTCTCAGTAGCCCACAAATTTCTCTTTTCAGCTCACACAGAGTAGCTTCACTCTCTTCTCTGAAGACTTGATGCCAGCTAACACCAGAGCTCCAAAAGAGTGAGTCTTTGCCTAAGAGAAATGATTGTTGACAATTGCTAAGTAGCAATTTTTTTTTTCCTAAAACACATATATAGGATAATGCAACAGAAGATTTTGTGTAAGAAAAGAGGGAAAACGAGGCACTTCAGTAGCAAGTGCTGAAGGCCATGAGTTTGTCACAGATGCTAGCCTAGAATGTGATAATGATTAAATAGAGAAAACACTGTTGGGGAGGGAGACAGGAAAAGAGTGAGAAAGAGTAAGGTAGAAGGGAATGCTGTGACCCACAATCTGTTAAAGGCCTGCTCAGAGAACTCAGGCAAGACATTTGCCTTCTTTCTGCCCTAGTTTCCTTATCTGAAAATGTCATATTCAGGATAGACTGAATTCTCATTCTCACTTCCTTAATAAAGATACCATAACGTTAAGAATGAAACAGACTCCACACCTATTAGAATGGCTATTATCTGAAAAACAGAAAATAACAAGCGTTGGCAAGGATGTGGAGAAATCGGAACTCTTGCGTGTTGTTGGTGGGAATATAAAATGATTCAGCTGCTGTGGAAAACAGTTTGGTGTTTTTTTCAAAAAACTAAACACAGAATTATCATATGACCCAGAACTTCTACTCCTTGGTATATACCCAAAAGAAATGAAAGCAAGGGCTCAAACAGATATTTTTCACCAATGTTCATTGCAGCACTATTGACAATAGCCAAAAGGTGGAAACAACATAAGTGTTTGTTAACAGATGAATGGATAAACAAAAGTGGTGTATCCGTTGATGAGATATTATTTAGCAGTAAAGAGAAGTGAAGTTCTGACACATGCTATGGCATGGATGACCCCTGAAAACCTGCTAAGTGAAATTAGTCAGACACAAAAGGACAAATATTGTATGATTCCACTTATATCAAATATCTAAAATAGACAAATGCGTAGAGACAGAAGTTTATTAGTGGTTACCAGAGGCTGGGGGGAAGGGAGTATAGGGAGTTATTGCTTATGGAGTACTGAGTTTCTACTTGGGATGATGAAAAACTTTTGGAAATCAATAGTGGTGATAGTTACACAACATGGTGAATGTAATTAATGCCGCTGAATTGTACAATTAAAAATAGTTAAAATGGCAAAATTTTTAATATATATTTTACCACAATAAAATTATTTTAAAAGTTAAAAATAATAGAATGAAACCAGTTTCTCCAAGATAGAGGTATTTTGTGTAATGCGTTTGGCATTTTGAAAAGGACATCAACTTTTTTACTACACTAAAAAAAAAACCAAACCTGTTGTCATTGAGTCAATTCCAACCCATAGTGACCCTATAGGACAGAGTAGAACTGCCCCATAGGGTTTCCAAGGAGAGCTGGTGGATTCAAACTGCTGACCTTTTGGTTAGCAGCCATAGCTCTTAACCACTACACAACCAGGATTTCCTTTACTACATTAGGGCAGTAAAATTACTAATTAGTGATTAATTAGTAATTAGTCAATTACTAATTAGTCAGTCTCAAAGAGGCTAATGTATCAAATGGTATCCCAGAAAGTGAACATCAGGGTGTTTTGGATGTAGCACAGGTCACCCCATTGATGGTCCAAACTGATTAAACTTGTCAAGCTCGCTTCATATATGAAGGAGAGGTAGAAGTCTCTCCAGGTAGAGAAGGCTGGTTCTCTGCTGGTGAGCATATAAATACCTGCCTTTCCTGACAGAAACCTCCCAATATGCTCTCACGATCTATTAGTGAAAGAACATATCTTGGAGTAGATGTGCTTCCCAAAATCCACGCTCCCAAGTGGTTAAATCCTGCATTCCTCCCCCCGCCACTCCCCTTTTCTAATAAAGCCTCTCCACTCTTTCCAATATGGTTAACAGCAGCCAATGAACGTAAGGGTAATAACATAGTTACAGTATATGTAACGTTGACTTGGCTTGATTTGATGGACTAACATAGGAAGGGGAAGAGATACTCCTAACTCACACCACCATTTTATTATCACCTCTATGATTCTAGCTTCTGCTAAACATTTACAAAATGTTAAGGTATCAAATCAGTGAATGCTTCTGCTGTTTTGGATTAACAGCCTGTTTCAGATTAGCACAAATCAAAAGAACGAAATTTTAAAAAAAGAATTCACAAGAAAAAAAAAGCGAAGAGGAGAAGAGGAACACATAATTTCATGTTGGCATGAAATCTGAGGCAGAAAACATCACCCCTGGGTGCCTTCAAGTCCCTGGCTTCCTTGGGAAGTGAATCCATGAGAAATTTCTGTTTATTCACAGGTACTGAGTGATGAGATAAAGGTTTAGGTTGAGCCCAAGCCCTCCTCCACATGCCTTTAGAGAAAATGTCAACCAAGGGAATCCTGATGTAAATAGCAACACAGCACATGTAATCTAAAGCATGCTTCTCAGTTTCCTAAGCCATTTGTGTGACCATAAGCCCTTCTCAGTGTGTTACAGAGGAAGAAGAGACAGAGAAGAGGGGAGGGAGGAAGAAAGGGAGAGAGATAATGGGAAGGAGGAAGGAGGGAGAAAGTTTCTTCCTACAGTCAGACCTTTTACAACTGAACTATCAGTGGGAATTATCTGTGAGCACTTGACTAAAGTATTGCTTCAAAGAGGAAGAAAATGAGGAAGAGAGAAAAGAATTCCAAATATCAATTTCAAATGACTGATTATTCCTCATTTTTTAAACTGATTCATACAACATGTACACACATGCCATTAATACAGATGATCTAGAGCTGATTTAAAAATAAAAACAAAAAACATAAGACCAATATTTGGAACTTTGCTTTTTCTTTTTAAAAAAAAAAAGGTAGGGGTGTGTCCAATGAGACATCTTTCCCCATCAGCAATAACGCAAATAATGTCTGAGAAGATCCACAGAAAAATTCGCTGACTAACCAACTCAGTTCCAGAAGGCTCCTCTAGCAGGCCCAGCCTATGCATCTGGGCTGGAAAAACATACCCAGGTCCTGTCAATGCAACCATAATTTCAGCAATGGAGTTGGAGATTGCAGAGGAAGAAGGTGAGAAGGAACATATATAGCTTGCTGCCAGGTTTTGGACAGGGGGTGCCAAGAACAAACACACTCACATTACCAGAAAATTCCATCCTGCTGGAGAGTTGGATGGCAGAATGCACAACTTACTCCCTTTTCAAGGGCTCTGTTCTCAAAGCAGTCCAGGTAGTGCAGTGGTTAAGATCTCGGCTGCTAACCAAAAGGTAGGTAGTTCAAATTCACCAGCTACTCCTGGGAAACCCTATGGGGCAGTTCGACTCTGTCCTATAGGGTCACTATGAGTTGGAATCGACTCAATGGCAACAGGTTTTTGTGTTGGTTATAAAAGCCAGAGCAGCTCATGATTGTTGGTAAAGTATTTACCCTCATGTTAACTACAAACACAGATCTAGCTTTTGCAAGTTGATTGTACTTGGTCTTAATGATGGGGGATTTTGTGAGTCTCTTTAGAGTAGGGGTGGGCAAATGTCTTCTGTAGAGGGCCAGATAGTAAATATTCTAGGCTTTGTGGGTCATATGATTTCTGTAATAATTACTCAACTCTGCTGTTGCAGTGTGAAAGCAGCCACAAACTACATGTACGTGAATGGATATGGCTGTGTTCCAATAAACCTTTATTTACAAAAACAAGTAGCTGGCCAGATTTGGTCCATGGGCTGTAGATTGCCGTCCCCTGCTTTAGGCAATTAGCTTGTAACTCTATCTCTAGGACTGCTGACCCATAGTTCACAGTGGAACATAAATGTTGATGAGGACTCCTGTGTTAGTGTCATGCTCATATAGTCGCTCACGGCTACTATCAACCTAACACTCTGGTAAATTCAAAGTGGCTGCAAATTCTCTGAAAGTCTTCCATCAAGAGGTGGGATCTATAGCCTCACCTTTAGAAACTGGGACAGTCCCTGTGATTGCTTGACCAATAGAATATGGCAGGGTGCTACTGTGCCAGTTTCCAGGCCTAGGCCCTAAGAGACCGGTAGCTTCTACTTTCTGTTTTTTGAACACTTGCTCTTGGAAACCAGCTGCCATGCTGTAAGGAAGTCCAAGCATCCCCATAGAAAGGCCCATATGCAGAGGAATTAAGGTTCCTGGCCAGCAGCCCCAACTGAGCTCCCAGTATGGTCTCTAAAACACCTCCAACAAGATCCTCCACACACTCTTGCCCTGTCTGCTGTTCAGATGCAGAGGATTCAGTGGAATACTCCAAGGTCTTGAAGAATGACAAATCTACTAGATGAAGGAGACTGGGTCCCTGAAGAACTGAATTCATGGAGCAGAGACACCTCCCCCAAACTGCACCCACATCCATCCCATTGCCACCAATCTTGGTGATATGAGTGAGAAATAAACCTTTGGTAAGCTACTGGAATTTGGGAGGTTGTTTGTTACATACTTCCAAATAAGTTGGCATACCGTAAATAAGAAGGAAAGAAGAAAAGCCAGCCAGTAAAACTAGAGAAAAGATTAGAATTTGCAGTATTTCCAAGGGCAGATCAATAGGGCTCCATAATTACCTAACTCAGATTGTGAATCAGACCCTTCTGTGTTCTAAAACCTAAATGAGAAGTTTGGGTTGTTTGCTCAGTGGTACCTACTTAACAGTTGAACTTACGAGGCAGATCAGATGCACTTGAAAGATGGGGTTCTCAGAGCTAGTCTTGAAGCGAGGTAGACATGCAGTGGTCTCTGAGCTGTGACTGCAAGCTTTTGAAAGCTTCTCCTTCCCCCATACACACACATACATGATGCCTGAAATTGCTAACCACTCCTTTAGTTAAAGCAATGTAATGATCCAGTGTATATGGAAAAATTACCTGAGAGGGCTTACACTTTAGACCTGAGGTCAGCAAACTATGGCCAATGGACCAAATCTGGCCCACCACCTATTTATGTACATTCTATGAGCTAAAAATGGTTTTCACATATTTAAATAATTGAAAAAAATCAAAGGAAGAATAATATTCTGTGGTAAAGGAAAATTATATGAAATTCAAGTTTCCATGTCCATAAATTATGTTTTATTGGAACACAGCCACCTATATTTAAGTATTGTCTATGGTTTCCTTCTCACTACAATGGCAGAGTTGAGCTGTTGCAACAGAGATAGTCTAGCCTGCAAAGTCAGAATATCTGCTATCTGGCCCTTTGCAGAAAAAGTTTGCTGACTCTTGTTTTAGACCATTGTATACCCATTATCCTTGTCCTTTATCCTGAATTAATTTGTCAGATTGGCTCCCTCTCCAACAAGCTCTGAGAAAACAGTACACTGTCCTAAGAGTTTATTAAGGAGGTGGGGTGGAGGAGAGAATCAAAGAGTTCAGGAGCATGTCACCATTGCCCAGAGAGTGACAGTGAAGGATCTCAGGGTGTCAGGAGATGTCACCAGGCACCTGGGAGAAGGATGTCTCACCCAAAGAAATAGTCAGTGAACAAAAGGAATAGGAAAAGTGGAAAACAAAATTTAAATGATCCCTGAGTTAGTCCCAACTACCCAACCTGTAAACCTATTCAGTGGTTTTAATGTTTTATTAAAGTAAAGCAAACTTATAAGAAGTCAAGTGTAAAGTGTTTTTTTTAAAAAGGTTTGAGAAAGAAACCCAAAGGGCAGACTATCTCATTTTCAACTCAAGACAACATTTTCCAGTTTTGTGAAAATCATTAATGCAACTCAATGTTAACTCAACTTCAGATGACTCTGTTCTCAGACTTGCTCTCTCAGTGATGGTCAGCTGGTCATGCCCATATCTCTACCTGGCCTCCCTTCTTACCTGCTGCTTATGATGAGCTAGGGTCTCATCCTGGACCTCCATGCACTGGAAATATAGAAAAACCCATAGAAGCTTCAAAGAGATTCCTCAGTCTGGCCAGCTCTGGAGCCACATTCCCTAAGACCTCCTTGAATTTGGCTTTGGTAGCGCCCAGGAGGGCCAACAAGGGATTAGGAAAAACGGAAGTCTTTGTTCATATTCTGATCTTGAATCTGACATCAGCCCAGAGTTACAGCCTGGACAGTTGGCACAAGTTGGTGGTTGGACTTCGGTAGATGTACTTCTAGGAGATTTGTTCTCAATAATCTTTATTTTCAAATGGTTGGAAAAAGCTTCAAAGTAATAACTGCAATCCATGAACTCTTTCTTAAAAAATAATAATACAGATTTGGCATCTATGTGGATTTCAGCTGCAAACAGAGACCAGGAAAGAAACCTTTCAAAAAAACCACCTCCTCTTCTTCCTTTCCTCCATACACATTTCCATGTTCTTTCATAGAACTCCCCTCCCTCCCATGTCTCACTAATTCCCTCATTCCTTTAAAATTCCCCTTCCCAACAACTGTTTCCTCTGTGTTACTCAGTGACCAGCCCCTTCTTAAGTGTCCTGAGAAGACTGCAAGGAATATTTTTTTAAATTAAAAATAAAAGGATTAATAATCCTTTAAAGACCATCAGTAAGTCCAATAAGGAAAATGAGAAGTGCTACCCTAAATGCTGTCAGCATTTAAGACTATATAAATGCCGATATTAAGCATGATAAGGCAATCATATGGCATGCAAAAACAAAGATGTAAAATATTGTAATAAACCAAAACCAAGCCTATTAGGACAGGAATGAACCTGAGGGATAATCTAGCTCCAACAGGTCATTTTACAGGTGGAAGAAGTAGTAGGACCACCTCTAAGTCGTTTTGCCCAATTTCCTCTCTAGTCCCATTGATACTCCCTACTCCCTCTAGGTTTTCTTTCTATCATCCCCAGACTCCCTAGGTCTGCTGTCTTCAGAAGGATACAACCTGGCCAAGTATTTCATCTACTAATCACGAGAATCACCCTTATGAATCTTTTGTTGTTTTATGTAAAAATGTACTAAGCTTTCTCATGGAATGCCACATGGGTGCTGCTTGTGGAATAAAATCAATAAACTAGCACAGGTTTCTGAGTAAGTGTGATTCATCTTAAATACCTCACTAAATTGGATCCCTAAAGAAGAACTGATGATAATCCTTTTAACAAAACAGATAATAGATTTCCAGTTTATCTGATTGCTAATTATGGATGCTTACATGCTATGTTTTCTTAAGGACTTTACCCTAATTCAGATCCAGCAAAGAATTGGCTCCACCTTATAGGAAACTAGGTAACCACCCCAGACTATATATCCAAATAGAAAAATATGGGCTTAGATCACTGAGCCAAGTCATCGCTGCACAGAAACCCATTCCAGCTTCATTCACGAAATATGGTTTGGATAAACGATATCATACAAATGGGCATGTACTCTCAGCCTAAAAGGAATGGTGGTATAGGGGGTGATACAGGCTGGAAAAGAGTTAGATAGAGATAGTGGTTTGGATATTTTCAACTGTAAGATTGCTGAACTTTACATGTCAGATTTTACTGTTCTACACTATGTAAAATACTCACCAAATTTTATTTCGTATATCACTAATTGACAGTAAACCAACCGAACCATAAAACAATTCAAAGCATCAGAGAGAAGTTAACCCAGCCCTGATTGTGACCAGGGTGGTGTACTCCAGCTACTTTTGGTAGTTAAGGGGCAGTTTACAAACAATATAGATCAACTAAAAATGTGAACTATCCCTGGTTAGTATCCAATATTAGAAGAATAATGCTATACCTATTCCAAAAACATCTACTAGAAGAAAAGTCAGTGACAAAAGCAGAAAAAATTGAGTTGTGCTTTGAAAAAAAAAAATGACAAAACGCAAGTGACTATAAAAAAAATCAGTTTGTAAGACCTTCCCCTGGGACCCTGGTAGGTATAGAGCCACCTCTGTCTGCATAGTTCTCAACGTAGGCTGTAAAACAATCACCTAAGGAGCATTTATAAACATACATGGCCAGGCTTCAACCCAGATCAATTGAGTCTGAATATCTGAGACTGAGTCTTGGCATGGGTATTTTTTAAAAACCTCTCTAGAAAATTCTAACATGTTGCCAAGTTGAAGATCATTGCATCTCCCCCAGGGACTCTCCAAGTCTGAAACTACAGGTAGGAAAAAGCAACACCAATATGGTTTACAGGTTAATTGGAGGAAGCAACCATGGAAGTTATAGAAACCACTCCTAGATTCTTCTTTACTGCCACAGCCAGCTTTCCCATGGAAGATATCCTGAGTTATCACCCACTCTCACTTCCAACCCATAACACAAATTTCTTACCAGCTATAGTCCCCTGTAGGATCTGCTAGGGAGAAATCATCCTACATGAGAAAAGCAAGTGCATGATACAGAACTAAGAGCCATGAAAGTATAACAATTTTAACTGTACAGTTATTAATATCATACTATTCTGACTACATAGTACCCGAGCTGAAGGGATATTCAAAGTGTCCTTAGGTTGTTGGGTTTCTACCAGATACTACAAAGTTTGATGGAATATTTTTTTTCTAAAAATAATTCTAAAAGTTATCATCAATAAATCTGGAAACACCATTTCTAATAAGTTTTGCTTTCTACCACTGAATTCATGAAATAAAAAGAGAATCCCAGATTATATTCCTTAAATATACACTATTTTCAGTCTTTTAGACATGTTGAAGATCTGTTAACCACCAACGGGTGTGTTATACAATGGTTTTCTTTGGACAAAGTTAAAGCTATTCATCCCCAGAATCCCTCTAGCTGCTTCAAAGCGTCTTGAGCCCAATGCATAGCTAATTTAATGCTTGATCCACTCTGGCTAATTAAAATAAGCTTTTGATGGTTCAGCATATTTTCTCATGTAACTTCCCTTCCCCTCCCCCAAGCTGGTCTGGTTCTTTCCTTTCTTTCATTTCTGTGATCCACCTAAGGATTATGTTATCTGAGAAACTATGGTGCAGAAAATAATCATTAGCTAACTCTAGTTGAAAGGCAATATTAATCCTTAATTTATTCTTCTTAGGAAAGTCATGCTCAAGCATCCTGTCATTCATTTTCCACAGAGAGCTGAGCTTTCAGCCCAAACTGTGTTAATGGTAGCTGCCCAAACGGAATTCCAACATGCTTTCTGACTCTGCCACCACAGTGATGTAGGTGGATGAGGAGAAACTATATTTGAATTGAGTCAGAAGCTTCTGGACATTACTTTCACTAAGTAATCTTGTAGCAAACCCATCTAATGAAAATCAGATCTCATTCAGAGCAGGGAAATTTGCTTTCCTGGATAAAACTAAAATGATCCCATAAGATCTATTACTCCAAGAACTAAAGGTCCTGTCTACACAGCACTAAATGAAGTGGTCAATGAATTTAGCCAAAATCCCTAATGAAAAACAAAATATTCTCTTATAATTCAAATCCTTTTAGGGAACATAGTTGAAAGGATGACTCATATTTATTAATGAGTTTCAGGCACACTTGTTCCTTCGTCAAATAAATACACTGTTGATCAACAGATATGCTTACTGTGTGTTTAGTCAAGACTGTGTCAAGTCAGAAAGGGGATCTGGAAGATGTATAAGACTGACACAAAAGAAACAAGGGCTTCGTGTGACTTCTGCTTTCAATTATAGGTTATAATGCAACGTAACACACATATGTGTTTTGAAATTTTGGAAGTTTTATCATTTGCTTCCAAAAAATAAAAAATCAAAAGGCATCTCCATTTAAGTTACCAGTACCTAGTACAATGAATGGCACATAGTAGGCGTTTAATGAATTTTTGCAGCATGAATAACCAAGGGAATAAAGAAATGAATATTTTCTGAGCGTACAGAGTACATTAAGCTGAGAAGTCATAGTAATAAAAATACTCTATCAGGTGGTAGTAGACACTGTTTGATCATCACCAAAATATGTGTTTCTACTCCTTCCTGAGCACACAAATAATTCACATTTTGCAGCCTCCCTTAAAGTTAGAGTGACCATGTGATACGATCTAGCCAATGAAGTATCAGCAGAAGTACAACGCACTATTTCCATCTTCCACGCTCCTCCCTCTTCCAGCTAATTGGGATGGAGTTAATGACTACGATTTTGAAGGCCACATAACCATGATGGCGGAGGCTTCCTCAGTCCGTGTCCCTGGAGGACAGTGAAGACTTACCAGCCTCCCAGAACAGCTCCGTGAACAGTTTTGTGAATGAAAAATAAACTTCTGCTGTTTTTGAGTCATTATATATTTTGTGCCTTTCTGTTACATCAATATTTAGGGAGGAAAAAAAAATGCTCCCTACGTAGAAAAATAGCGGAACTTATTTTAGATGTCATTGGTATGATTATAGCAAACTAATTGCCAGCCTCAGAATGCAGTGTTTTACATATGTTTTCTAATTTAAATCTCACAACAACCCTATAAATGGTTGCTATTATTATCTCAATTTTACAGGTGAAAAAACTGAGTCAGAGAGAAGTTAATCATAGAGAATAAGGCATACATAAAGGGATATTTGACTTCAGAGTACATTTCTACCTCAACCATCTTATTCTTCCTCAAAAACACTCAAAATACTTAAAGGAGCTTCTGAATCATGGGCCTCAAACCTCTGCCAGGTAACCCATTCCCACAAATCTGGAAGAAAAGTGACAATCTCTCCAATATGCCCGTCACCAGGTGTCTCTTTTGACTTACTCACCCTTAATGGATGCAAGCGCTCCACGGGTGCATGTCATGACGGCACCCTCACCTTATTAAGCCTACCTCAGACCCTCCATTACCTTCTCTCTTATGCTGTACGTTTGTTCAGCCCTCATGCAACGCCATATTGCCTGCTCAATAACAGACTCATGACAGTGAGGTAACAACAGAGTTCAAGCATTCCATAAGGTTTTCTTCATTGGAAACAAAAAAAAAAGCACAAATAAATCTTGCAGAAGTTTGGCAAGAAAATCATTACAGTTTTCCTATAAAAACATTCACATTAAAGTATACAGAAATGGGGAAGTAAAAACTGTAGAATTCATTTCAAGGTTATGTACAGTAATATTTCAAATATTTCTACAACTTACAGTAAAACCTAAGGTGACAGGTATGATTTAGAAATCAGAATGTTCTCTCTAACTGAGATGTCCAGGTACCTGAGGGTTAATTCATTTATTCAATAAAACTTCCTTTGAGGCAGGCAGGTCTCCAAACAGGCAGCATGGAACTTAGCCTTAGGGATTCCCATGTAAGTGCTTAAAACTTTGAAAATGGCCACCTACAAAGAGAGTGTTATCTCTTTAATCACTCACAATCCACCTAGAGGTGAAATAATCATCTGGCCCCTGGAACTTCTTACAAACAGAGCATAGAAACTTTACACATATATAGAATAGTCCATGAGGGGTGTTGTGCATTTTGCAAATCAAGTGTAATTTACAATCTCAGAGACTACAGCTGGTTCCAGATAGCAAACAGGGAAGACAGCTGACCATAGGTTCAAACTCCTGCTTTGTATACCTTGATGACAAAAATTAGTATATGAGCTCTTTGCTATAACTGAGGACATCAGAACTGATATTCAGCCATCTAGGCAAGAGCTTATGCTATATTCTGCCCTTGGCTTCCAGGTTCACCAGTACACCTGCTGCTCTAGGGTTCCAGAGCTAATGACGCAGAAGCATCTTAGAGTCAAGAGACCCACACTGAATAAAGGTATGGCCTAAACAGCATGAACAAATAGCTGCTTCCTATCTAAATCTTCAAAATAAAATTGGGTGTACTCAGGTTGAACTTCTTTATTGTGGTGAATATTTATATATATGTGTATACATATAGCCATAAATATACACACACATATATATGAACAAAAATTTTCCATTTCAACACTTTTTACGTGTACAATTCAGTGACATTAATTACTTTCATCATGTTGTGCAACCACTTATCACTATCCATTTCCAAAGCTTTCCATCACCCTTAACAGAAGCTTAGTGTCCCCCAAGCAATGACTCCCTCTTTCCCCCTTCCTCCAGCCCCTGGTAACCACTAATAGTCTTTGGTCTCTTACATTTACCAACGCTAGATATTTCATATAAATCGGATTATATGATAGTTGTCATTTTGTGACTGACATTTCACTCAGCATAGCGTTTTCAAGGTTCGTCTGTGTTGAAGCATATATCAAGACTTCTCTTTATGGCAGAGTAATACTCCATTGTGCCTATATACCACAGTTTGGAGATTCCTCAAAAAGTTAAACATACAATTACCATAGATTCCAGAAATTCCACCACTAGGCATATATCCAAAAGAACGGAAAGCAGAAAAATAAACAGACATATGGGCACCGATATTCATTGCAGCACCAGTTATAATAGCCAAAAGGTGGAAACAACCTAAATGCCCATCAACAGATGAATGGATAAACACAAACTGAATTTTTGAACAAAATGTCATCTACTGCAATTATCGATATTCGTTATAACATTATTTTACAAAAATCTTTGTGTAAAACAAGGAAAGGCCCCAATCAGTTATGACAAAGCTGTGGCACAGGTGATGCAAAAGCTAATTTGATACAGCACTGAAACAAATTCTCTGCTTGACGCTCAATAATAACATGAATAGAAAAATGGTCAGAGTTCAGGCTTTTAATTTTTAAACCATTTTTACTTGCCCTTATAATGGATTTTTGCACTTTATTTGGGACCATCAGGCCACTTCCAGGACAGGTAAGGAAGACATAGTAGAGAGGGCCAAATAAGAGAAGGATAGAGCTGATCAGCTCACCCTTGGAAAACTGTTAGAGCATGACAGTTTTCACTCATGGGTGGAAACATCAGAAACAGTAAGGAAAACACAGTAAGCTTTTCATAAAGTTAAATTTATTCAATTTAAAGGACTGTTTATAACCATAAGATTACAATATGTCATTTTTATACCTTTGGTGTTCAAATGTCCTTTCTTTTATGAAATGATATAACTGTATGTGGTAGTTGCTAGAATTTTGTCCATAATTGGTAAAATAAAAAAATTAGCAATCCTATTTCATACCCCCAAATTTGGTTTTGTTAGTCTATTGATCCACAAGATCCAAAGCCTAGGAGGCATTAAGTTAATCCAATTTCCCTCCTATAATGTGCAGCTTAAATGCAGCCATAGAAGATGAATGCAAGATTTCCATGATGACTCCCAACAGGAAGATTTACCTGTGGATACTGGGATGTTCAAGGTGAGAAGCATTTCCCTAGCATCTTCTGTATGCTCAGTACACATCTAAGAATTCCCACTGAAGAGGGAAAAATCTGGTCCCTTCCAACAGAGTTTGTACTTGAAAACAAACAGCACCTACATGAACTAGAGAGAAAAACACACACACACAAATAGGGTATCGTCAAGTGTGAGATTGTGTGGCGCAGACTAAGGACAATTCATCTGCTGAGAACTGACAGGTTAATGTGTTAAGTGACGTAAGAAATGATTCTTGAGCCGTTTGTTAAAGGAGAAGGGATATTTGTGTTGGCTGAAAAGATACCAAGGGCTTTCAGAGAAGACAAAAAAGTAGTAAAAAGAAGTCAGAGAGAGTCAGGGCGGGGCATGTAGATGTGGAGAAAGCAAAATGGCAGGCTCAGTTACCAGGGACAGGGTCCTGAGAGGTGAGAGGAGTTAGGCAGAGAAGAACCCTGGGCAGAGGCCTTAACTGACTCAGTCTGAATTTAAGCATCACCCCATAGCAAACAAATCATACTCAGTCCAAGTATAAGCATCAATCAGGAACAAGGGGGCAAAGAAATATGAAGGAAGAATCCCAAAATTCATCCTTTCCTACCAGTCCCAAACCAAAAATAAACCACCATCAAAAGTCCTTTGGTCTGTAGATCAATTCAAATGTTTTAAAGGTATCAAGCCCAGTTATGAGTCTATCACACTAACTTATGTGGGAAATGAGGCAAACATAGTCTAGATTAAACATTTTCATCAGGTGCTGTATCACTTCCAAAGAGACAATGATTGACTCTTCGGGGCTGAAAAAAATACAGATATTGCAATGGTTTGTGGCCCTCAAAACTTAATCCTACCTGACAAAATATTATTTCTTAGATTTAATTTCTCTCATTAGGAAGAAATTAAATTAATTTAAACTTAAATCAAATTAACTAATTCATTTATTTAAATTTAATTTAATTTTTCTCCTTAGGGAAATGAAAATGAAAAAAAAGGTTGAGAAGCATTGGTCTAGATCTAGAAATAGCATGAGATTTAGTTTTTTAGTAACGTTTCCCTTACACATTTAGTAATTAAAATTATCTTTAGTGTCTCTAGCTCCCAATTTCAACATTGTTCTCCCTTTCTGTGATATCCCTGGTCCCAAGTTCTGGTATTCAATCTTTTTGCACTCAGGAAAATATTTGCCTTATCAGTCATAGATACTTTAGGGAAATTTTAAGAGCAGATTTGTCCTTTGTGTTCCTATCTGTATTTTAAGGTATTTATCACACTATGGAATGAAAGGTATTGCTCCATTGTCAATTTTTGTAATTATCAAATCACACTATGTGGGCACTCTTCTACTGGTTTCAAAGCTCTCTTTATACAGATGAGCAGGAATATTTCCTGAAACGTGGGGTTGTCATGGCCCTTTCCTATGATACTTAGACTGCATGGCCAGAATGTGCCAAGCCCAGACTCCAAAGGGCGTTATGACCAAGACTGAGCGGGCATAATAATAGTGGCTAAAACTCATTACACTCTTATTATGTACATGGCCAATTCCATTAATCCCTGAAACAACTCTATGAAGCAGGTACTATTATAATTAACCCTGTTTTTAGAGACGGGGAAACTGAAGCAAGAGAAGTTAATTACATGCCAGATCACACATCCAGCAAGTGCTAGAGCTAAGGTTTAAACTTTACTAATTTGATTCCAAAAGGAACCCTGGTGGCACAGTGGTTAAGCGCTCAGCTGCTAACCGAAAGTTTGGTGATTCAAACCCACCAGCTGCTCCGCAGAAGAAAGATGTGGCAGTCTGATTCCATAAAGATTACAATCTTGGAAACCCTATGCGCAATTCTACTCTATTGTAGCAGGTCACTGAGAGTTGGAATCGACTCAACTGCAATGGATTTGTTTATTTGTTTTAATTTGACTCCATGGGAGCAGTGGTGGTGCAGTGGTAGAATTCTCACCTTCCCCATGGGAGACCTGGGTTCTATTCCTGGCCAATGCATCTCATGTGCAGCCACCATCCAATCTGTCAGTGGAGGTTTGCATGTTGCTATGATGTTGAACAGGTTTCAGGAGTATTTCCAGACTAAGACAAACTAGGAAGAAAAGCTTGGTGATCTACTTCTGAAAATCAGCCAGTGAAAACCCTACGGATCACAACAGTCCGATCTGTAACTAGTCATGGGTGTCGGTGCACGACCAGACAGCATTTTTGTCCTGGAGCCCACCCAATGGCAGCTAACAACAACAATGTGACTCCACAGCTTTCTCCCTTCAGCACTCCATAATACTGCATTAGAAATGAGTTCAGAGCAAGGACTCTGGAGCCTGGAAGATCTAGGTTCAAATCCCGGCTCTACCACTTCCTACCCGTGTGCCCTTGGACTAATTATCCAATTTCTCTGAGCCTCAGTTTCCACAGTTTACCTATCTTATAGAGTGTTATGGATTGAATCGTGTCCCCTCAAAATGTGTGTCAACTTGGGTAGGCCATGATTCCCAGTATTGTGTAGTTGTCTACCATATTGTGATCTGATATGATTATCCTATGTGTTGTAAATCCTAACCTCTATGATGTTAACGAGGCAAGATTAGAGGCAGTTATGTTAATGAGGCAGGACTCAATCTACAGGATTAGGTTGTATCTTGAGTCAATCTCTTTTGAGATATAAAAGAGAGAATCAAGCAAAGAGGAGAAGGACTTCATTACCAACAAGCAGGAGAGCCAGGAGCAGAGCACTTCCTTTGGACCCAGGGTCCCTGAGCTGAAGCTCCTAGACCAGGAGAAAATTGATGACAAAGACCTTCCCCCAGAGCTGACAGAGAAAGCTTTCCTCTGGAGCTGGTGCCCTGAGTTTGGACTTCTAGCCTCCTAAACTGTGAGGGAATAAATTTCTGTTTGTTAAAGCCATCCACTTGTGGTATTTCTGTTATATCAGCACTAGATAACTAAGACATAGGGTTAGTATCAGGCATAAATGAGATCAAACCTGACTGAACAAATCAGAACTTAAAAAACAATTCAGGATAGGCTTGGAAATCAAGACTAGAAAGATGGAAGAAGAAGAGACTTCTCTGTTTACAACCTCGTCAGCACAAAGTGGCCAGGACAGCACTTAGGGAGCAGACAATGGAAAGATAAAAGCTGAATATTCAGAACCCCCAAATAGCAAGAAAATTGAGTAAGGACCACTGTCAGTCGGGCTGCCAAGAGTTCCAAGACAAGGATAGGGAAGAGAACCAACTCTGTGTCTGGACTAGCCAGTTGTGCTGGTTATGAAGAGACCACTGAGACCTCTCCTTCCTGGCTCTAGGTCCCAAGGTTTCCACCTCTCCCCCTTGTCTACTGCTTCCTGAAAATATGAGATGTAAAACGTTTACAGGCAGTCCCTGGATTACGAACGAGTTCATTCCTAAATCTGTCTTTAAGTTGAATTTGTGCGTAAGTTGAAACAGTTAGGTACAGTTCATATCTAATGTCTGTTAGTCAAATGTTTGTCTTAGTACACAGTATAGTGTAGATTTCTAAGCATAAAAAACATTAAAGAAACACTTCCAGGTACACTAAAACATCTTTAACATAATAATACAGTAATAATAATAATAATGTTTTGATGTGTGTCGCAAAGTAGCACCAGTTTGTTATTATGAACAATTATATGTGCTACCACAATAACGCGGATTGGAGCCGCCTGCTGCAATAGCCAATTCCAAGACAGGGGTGAGATGAGCAGCAAGAGGTTTATTATATATCGATATATAGGAGACAGAGGGGAATAGATTCATCCAAAAAACCCATCTTTCCCACTGGAGATCAGCTGAAGGCTTTTATAGGGACAGGATTATGGGTCTTAGAAGTTTGTGTTAGTTCCCCCTTGAGGTGGTCGTGTCTCAGATGAGGTAATCTTTCACTGGTATTCTTGGGGGTTATCTGGTGCATTCTTGGGGATTATCTGGTGATATCCTGGTTTTTCTTGTCACAAAATGGGTACTTTTTTCGGTTTTCATCCTTGGATCATTATCACTTGTTTTCCACCCTCCAAGGAGGTTAATCTTAAACCTTTTGTAGAGACTGAAACCGGAGGGAGAAACAAGATCATGAGACGATGTGGCCGTTAGCAATGGGGAGTAAATAATAGTGAGCCAGGCCTATGCAGCCTCTTCCATATGTACCTCAAGTTTTTAATATAATAGGTTATGGGGGTTGGTTTATAACTACGGGTTGTACATAAGTCAGATGTTAGTCACCCTGGAACTGCCTGTACTAGGTAAACTCTTGTTGAATCCCTTTAGCAATATCTAAGGCAATATGCATCACTTCAACTCAACACAGACAAATGGTTGCAAACCACTGAGAGAGGTAGGGGAGTGTTCTAACAAAGAGCCGGGAAATCAGGAAGGCCTAATTCCTGGAATCAAATACCAGCCAAAAGTCATTCTCACCTGGTAGCCTACAGTGTATCACATGACCTCCAGGTGCTGCCCAAAACCCCAGATTAAAAAGAATGCATTAAACGGAGAAGAGAAGGAAGAAACCAGCATTTCTCCCCAGGATCATGGTGAAGGCGCTTATTAGCCTAGTCCGCCCTGTGGTATCATAGAAACAAATGGTTGCCATCCAAATGGAAGCTTCTTTCCCTTCTGCGACTGGTTTCCTAACTCTTGCTGCACTTTCTAACGTGGAGCCCCTCCATCTATGAGGTCATTTGTTTTCCAGCGAACTCAGTTACAGGGCTTGCCAGTCATGCAGATAGATCCAGGCTCTGGCCAAGAAAGCTGTGTGGAAAGAAAAGCATTAAACCCCTTACTGTTCTCTCTTAGGTCAGGCAGAGCATTAGAATCCCATATGGCCATCTTTTCAAAAAAATAAAATAAAATGATGCTCACAAAGATAACAAGTTCCAAATGTTGTCTTTTTTAAATGTATGTTTGTTTCAAATCATATGGTTTTAATCTATGCCAAAACAGCCTGAGGTATAATTATTCCAATCCCACACATTATCCAAAAGACGAGAGATAACATGCAGAAGTTATGAATGTGTTATCGGTGATATATAGAGTCAACCTGTTGATTCAAGACATAAACAGAGTCACGCAGAAAGAGGAGAAATAGTGAACAACAGATCCAATTTGCATTATGCCTGCTCATAGAGCAGACTAGTTTCAGGCCCTCCTGGTGAGGAGCAAAGGGTTCCTGCTTTGTGGAAAGGCTCTGGTGTTAGTCATTTGCACTTTAGTATGAATTTAAATTGCTCAACTCTCATACTCATTTGTATTTGCAACCTTACCTATAATTGGGAAATAAAAGCTTTTGTCTTATCAGTAAGGGAATTTAAAACTTCAGTGAACAGATAAAATAGATGTGGAAAAGGGATGGACTAGGAAATCCACAATATGTTTAAGAAAAAAAAGGATTTGTCAAGAGTATTTTTAATCATCTACTGTTGATAATATTTTTAGTGGCTCTAAACCTTAGCCACAGGGTCTATTGCAGGATTTCCTTCTTGTGTCAGTTCTCATCAAGCATCAGGTTGCAAAAAGAGTTTTCTGTTTGTTTTGCTCTTGGTAATTAAGTATTATCCATTTTTTAAGTACATGTTTTTAAACGGAGAAACTAAAACAATGATTGAGAAGACCTGAATTTATCTGATTTCACCACTGAGGTATATGTCATTTCACTAATTTTTAGGCAAAAAGTTACAGACATGCTTAAAGTACTGGATTTAGTGAAGTGCTATAAACAATGTAAACTATTTTATAAATGCAGCACAACCCACTGAAATCCATATTTTAGAGACAAACCCTAAGAAGAAATGTCCAAGCACTGTCTAGATGGGACTTTGGAATCTTGGAGATCTTGTCCTTCCCAAGTAACAATGCTTTTCCCAAAAAATGAACCTCCACCTCCAACCCAGTTACACCACAGTAACTGTGCTGGATCCACTTCAGATTAGTTCTGAAAAGATAGTCCTTTCTTCCAAAGAAAAAATACAGAAATAGTCAAATAGAAAAAAATGCCCTCAGTCAAAATTAATGAGCAATGTCACCTAGAATGGAAGTGGAAATATAACATGATTATTTTCTCTTTTGATTTAGCTCAAGCAGACCTGAATTTCACTCTGGACAGTAACGGGTCTGGTATTATTTGCAAGCGAGCTTCTGACAGGAAGCCCAAATACGTCTTTATTTTTTTTTTTTTTTTTTCATTCTATAATGAAAGTCAACATCATAGTTGTGGAAAGGAAAATCAATAGTTAATTTAAAAACCTTTTAAGAAAAAAACTTTACTTGAAGACTGTTATAAATCTTAATGTATTTCAGATTGAGTTTAAAATGTATCACATCTCAGAGTTTTGTGGAGGAAATAAGACTGAAAAATGAACACACCTTGGTATGAAACCCAAGTCTTCCATGGAAAAAGAAACCTGACTCATGTTTCACATGGATATAGTAACTGGAGGCTAATGCTGAGCATCAAATTTCCCAGGAACTCTGTTCATAATTAATTACATCTATTCTCTGGAAAAGAAAGAGAAATAACCTGTAGCTACATATTCCAGGAGAAAACCACACCATTAATTTAAATAAGATATCCTCCCAGTCTGACTCTAGATGACTGAAATACACACTAAAATGTTCTAATAACTTCATGAAACAATAAGCCAATTTCAGAAGTTAAAGCAAAATTTTTTATTTAATATGTACATTCCTATATGCATACTAATAATACTTACTGAACACCTACAATATGCAGCTTCCTGTCCCAGAGAATACTGACTTTCAGAAGGAACATAAACTAAAGCCCCTACTCTCACCAATATAATCACATGTCCACAAAAACAAATTTTGAAAGTTAACAAAAACATATTGGTCATTCTGACATATTGGAGAGAAGCCTTTTCTGAATTCAATACAATTTTTCTGCTATAAAATATAAACAAATACAATTTTAAAGCTAAGTCCCATGGTGTCTACATTGGGTTAAATGTTACTTATCAGAGGTTTTGCATTCACAAACAGACTGGAAAAATTTGTGATGCACCCAAAGTATGCCTGTTAGCTTTGGTTTACACAGACAGAATTCAATCACGTGTATGTAAAGAGTATTCCTAAAATGATCAAAAAGCAGCTTTCTTATGCAGATAAATATTTCCTTGTAATGATTTCTGTAAACTTTATTTTGCTAAGAATATCTCCTCCTTACTGATATCTTAGAAGTAAAAATAAGCATATTTAAAATTATCATAAATTTTAAATTACTGTAGCCCTGTTCAACAAATTGCAATTTGCATAAAAAATCACATATGAGTAACTGCCAAAGAAGGAATTAAAATAGCTAACCTGTATTTTTTAGTACTTATTATGTCCCAGTCACTATGCTTGTGTATATGTGTATCTCATTTAATCACCAAAACCACCTCTTCAAGAAAATATTCTATTTATCCCCATTTTTCAACAAGTGAGAACTAATTGTCTAGGTTCTTAAACATTACATTATGCTACTTGCTCCCAGCCAAGAAATGCAAGCTGGTATTATATTGATTTGTCAGGTTAAAGCACAGTCGTCAGCTCATTTAAATAAAAAGTGAGCGCCCATCAAAAACATAATTCTCATATTTTTTACTAGTACATATAAATAGAATCTTATTTTAAATAATACCATCATCACAGCCTGTTCTATACTACGATTTCCATATTATGTCCCCAGAAACAGTCCCTACTTGGGACTACCTTCTTTCGACAACAGCATCAACCTTCCTCCAGTATCCCAGCCTTGGAGAGCCCTCCTTCCTTACATCTCTGGTATCCTTTTCTTCCCTCCTATTCCCTATTGTCGCTCTGGTTCATGAAGACACAACCTCATGCCCTGGCCCCTCCTGCCCTCCCTTGCTTGCCCGCCTTTCTGTCCAGCCCTTTCTAATTATTGTCTCTCCCCCATCCCTTACCAGTCAAGCTTTTTAAATGAGTAACACTGATTTCCTCCCGTTTACTTCCCACCCGCTACACTCTCATTCCTGCCCACCTTTTTATTCTTTCTCAGGCTCCTCTGTGGCTCCTCTTCCTCCTCCCACCTTTAAATATGAGTGTTCCCCAGGGTTCATCTGGCCCACGACTCCCCTCATTCCACATGTTCCCTGGCCTAGTTCATCCACATATGCCAGTAACTGCAACATCTCTCAATCCAGACCTCTCCCTCTAGCTCCCAGTACACATTCATCCTTCACAGGACACCTTTACCTGGATGTCTCACAGGCTGCTGAAGCTCATTTACACTCAATACACTTCAATAATGGCCCAGGGGAGATCTATAGATAGAGTTCTGAAACAACAGGCGCTTTCACCTACCCTCTCTTTGTGAGAAGTCAGTCTATCTAATGACAGTGATGTCACCTGGGCTTCATCTTTATGAGAAAAAATGTGTATTTGCATTAAAAAGGAAAAGAAATTGATTGACCCCTTCAGTAGACTGTAGGAAAAAGCTTCCATTATAATGAGATTTAGAAGCAACAGAACATTTAATGCCCCACTGGGCTTATAAAAATGAATGTTTCATATATGTGGAAGGACAATGATTTGAAGAATTTACATGCATGGCCTCCATCTCCTGCACATTCTTGCTCCCCAGAGCGCCTGCCATAGCACAGGCAGCTAGAGCACTCCAGTCTCCTGCCTTCAGAATTGGGTTGTTACCGCAGAAATGCAGAAAGTTACTGCTGAGGTTGATTGTTTTAATATTTCACACATGCAAAATTATATACATACAATATACATGTATATGTAAACCATAGAAGATAATAATAAAATAAACTCCAATACATCCAATATCCAGTGGTCAAGGCTCAGTTTTGAGTTTCAAAATACATTTTGAATCTTTAGAAGAGACAATGGCTTTGTGAGGAAGGCTTTTGAATCACAAAACCCTGAATCTTTTTAGGATCAAGAGCAGATGTCTTGGCTTAAAACAATAAACACAGAAGTAAGCAATATAGGTTACAATGAGTTTGTTGATTCAGACTCAGTAAAGATCCCACGGGACAAGGAGATGGAGAAGAATTAGAGGGGCAGCAAGAGTTAAATACTAATGACCACCTACTAGGCAGAACCCTAGGGCCTATGTCCTTCTCCCTCACTTTATGTTCAAGGGGTGGGTTATAGAACCCTCTACTAAGTTTGAGGGCAGAGGCGTAACTAAGGTGTGGCAGGTAGGGCTTGTGCCCTGGGTGCCGCTTGAGGAGGGGCACTAATGAGCAGTTTCTATCAGCCATCACAGTTTCCATCACTAGCTGTGAGAGATCATTCAGCAAGTTAAAACTAATTGCCATAGTGCTATTTTCCATAAATACGCCTCTGTTTGGGGGCCCTGGAGTTTCTGTGTGGAAGCTTAGAAGTCGCACCATGGTGTGAGGCAAGGGAAAAAGAGGCAAAAGGAAAACATTAAATGGATTGAGTTTTAACCTGAAATGACTATGTCTGCCTGGCATTTTATTTTCTGCAATGAGGCTGTTGTTGTTGTTAGGTGCCATCAAGTTGATTCTGACTCCTAGTGACCCTATGTACAACAGAAGGAAACACTGACCAGTCCTGCACCATTCTCGCATTCATTGCCATGGTTCAGCCCATTATTGCAGCCACTGTGTCAATGAGGTAGATGCAGAAATGGAGACAAATTTGAGTTATAAAAAAAAAAAAGACTTTTTTTTTTTACACACCTGAGAATGTAGCTAAGATACACATACCTTTAACACATTTATAAATTTTTTTCTTGAATTTGACACTAGAGACACACACAAACCACTAAGGACTATTGTATAAAGTGGTATGTGTAATAGAACAAGCTAAAGTTACAAATAAATCTAATAATCTCCACTTTTTATAAAGGCAAAGCGCTTGTTGAGGAAGGGAGCTACTGGTTAGGTAACCAGCTCTTGAGCACCTTGAGTATGGAAAAGTAGAGTTATTTAATCTTTATCACAAAAGTACTAAGATAATCTTTGAAGTGCCTTTGTAGCACGCTGAATAATAGCCCTTCAAAGATATGCATTACCTAAATTCTAGAACCTGTGAATATGCTACCATATATGGCCAAAAGGGGACTTTACAGGTGTGATTAAATTAAGGATCTTGAGATAGGGAGATTATCCTGGATTATAAGGGTGGCCCTAAACACAATCACAGATGTCCTTATAAGGAGATTTGACACAGAAAAGGAGACTGTAGAAGGCCATGTGACAATGGAAGCAGAGTAAGATTTGAAGATGTTACAAGCCTCTGCCTTTCAATATGGAGGAAGGAATCATGAGCCAAGGACTACAGCTTTAGAAGCAGGAAAAGGCTAGAAATAGATTCTCCCCTACAGTCTCCAGGGGGAACATGACCTCACCAACACACTGGTTTTGGCCCAGTGAAACTGATTTTTGACTTCTAGCCTCTAAAACAATGAGGGAATACATGTATATTGTTGTAAGCCACCAAATTTGTGGTAGTTTGTTACAGCAGAAGCAAGACGCTAATACAGCCTTCTAACCTTGGGATTCCGTAACTATCCTCTGCTCAGGACAGGAACTAAGCATTTGGGATAAACTCCACTCAGTGGCATTTACTGCCTCACAGTTCTCAGGAAAGAGATGAAGGCCTCCACCATTTTGAAACATCATGGGATCTCTGCCACCCCTTCTGAAACAACATTATTCTTTCTAATTTAAGGCCACTTAAGATTACCGCCTTCTTACAAAACCATGAAAAACAAACGAATGTGAAGCACAGACCCTAAATAAGTCCCAATCCACCTCACAACAAACATCATGCTTACAATGTGAAACTTCAGACTCTAAACACCGGTATCTATATGAAAATGCATAATCAACTCTTGCATGATTTGGCTTCTAGTATACAGTTTGCTAAATCCCTCAGATGCTGACCAGTTGCTCATTAAAAGAAGGAATTGATTATGGGTAGTTGTATACACAGTAAATACATATTTAAATGTACTGTTATTATAGATTTCTGGAGCTCCCACCCCACCGCTTGACTCTGTAACCCAGGGTGCACAGCAAGGTGTGAAGATTTTGTGGGGATTTTGGAATCAGAAACATTTGAGTTGAAATCCCAGGCAATACTGAAATTCTTGAACTGTGGATATATCTTCACCACAATGAAAAAAAAAAGAAACCCCAGGCAGCCACTGACCTGTGGTGCCTGGTAGGGAATTAGAGTAGGGAGTCTCTGTTAAGTATTGCTTTGTTGTTGGGATGAGGGATAAAGTTTGTAAAGCTCCTAGAATGTATTACTATTTACATTTTATGATTATTCAGTTATGACAGAGCAACATACTTCTGAAAAAGTACTTTCACTTCCAACGATACCTCTCAGTCTTTTCCATCCAAAGACTGCTAATGACAGAGGAAAGTAAGTACCATTCCCTAAGGAACTGGAACCTGTTGTTATCGAGTCAATTTCAACTCATACCAACCCTATACGACAGAGTAGAACTGCCCCATAGGGTCTCTAAGGAGCAGCTGGTGAATTAGAACTGCTGACCTTTTGGTTAGCAGCCAAACACTTAACCACTGCACCACCAGGGCTCTGGAGGAAGGTTCTAAAAAAGAGGGGGTGAGGACAAGATGGCAGAGTAGTCAGACACTTCCAGTGGACCCTCTTAACAACAAAGACCCGCAAAAACAAGTGAATCAATTATATATGACAGTCTAGGAGCCCTGAACATGTAAGGCAATGTTGAGGACCCAGACTGAGTGGGAGGGGGAGGGAGAGACTGTTTGGAAGCAGCAAGGAGTTGCCAGACCTGACCCGATGAGAGCCTGAGCCCTTCAGGCCTGATCAGATGATGAGTGAGCAGAGAGGCAGGCAGGCAAGCAGCAGTGCTCAGGAGGTGTGTTCTCTGCACTGGGAGAGACTCAGCACCAGAGAGTCTACTCGGCCACCCAGAACTAGTGAGAAGCAGCCCTCGAACAATGAAAGATAAGTACTTGCATACGGCCTACCACGCGAATCAAAAACACCCCCCTTAGGGAAAACCTCTCTCCCATTTACCTCCCCGCTCCCTGCTCTACACTGGGTCCTGGACCGGCTTCAGCAATTGCCAAGTCCCCTGGGCCAGAAGTAGGATCCATCACACACCCTGAGCCATTTTCCTGGCCTTGGAGAGTGAACAAATTAACAAACAGGGGAAAAAATAAACTGCCAGCTCCCCTAAGCCGGGAACCCAGGGTAAGCACAGCTCCTTTACTGAGGCACAGGCATAAGGGATCTACAGACTTTGAATGCCTTTACCCCTGCAGAGACTTGTGCGAGCCCATTTCAACAGCGTAGGCCCTCATTACCACAGTACAACAGGATATATACCTGAAGTCTAACTTAAACTGTTTGAGCTGTGAAGTGGCAGGTTTGTGACATTTGACACTGCTCTGCCCATTAAGCAGGGTCTTCACCTACCCACATCAGGGGCCTGAGTACTGGTGGCTCCACCCACGCCACCTAGGCACCTACAAGAATAAGAGGTGCCCCCCAATCCTTACAGCCAACAGTATTGGGTGCTCATAGTCCGCTGCAAAACCCACCCACCTACGAGCTCAAGAGAACAGGGACACACCATCCTCCTGGACACTCAGGGCGGGCATCAGCACACTGCCTTGCTCAGAGTGTGCCCCCTGCTGCAGCCAGATACCTGTGCCTACACCAATCACTCATGCCTGCCTAGGACTGTACATGAGAGCCTACACCACACAGTTGTTGGCTATCTTCCTAGGCACCTAAGCTGAATCCATACAGGAGGAGTGGGCAGACTCCTGAGCTCACATACCTAGTAACGGATCTAACCAGCTGGTGAAAGGACATTAGAGCTTCAAAGTTGACAATAATCAAACTTGCTCATATAAGCAGACTATTTGGGCATATCAAAACAAAACAAGAAGCTAGGACACAGTAAGCAAACATAAAATGAATAAATATAATAACTTATTGATGGCTTGGAGACAACAGTCAACATCAAATCACATAAAGAGGCAATCCATGATGGCTTCAGCAAGCCCCCAAAATAAAGAATCTAGAAATTTTCCAGAGGAGGAAAATTTCTTGGA
>NW_004444162.1:236339-237632 GCF_000243295.1 Trichechus manatus latirostris
TACAGACCAATATCCCTCATGAACATTGACGCAAAAATCCTCAACAGAATTCTAGCTAATAGAATTCAGCAACATATCAAAACAATAATTCACCATGATCAAGTGGGATTTATACTAGGTATGCAGGGATGGTTCAACATTAGAAAAATGAACAATATAATCCATCACATAACAAAAGATAAGAACCACATGATCTTATCAATCAATGCAGAAAAGGCATTTGACAAAGTCCAACACCCATTCATGATAAAAGCACTCAACAAAATAGGTATAGAAGGGAAATTCCTCAATATAATTAAAGACATTTATACAAAGCCAACAGCCAACTTCATCCTAAATGGAGATACTTTGAAAGCATTCCCCTTGAGAATGGGAACCAGACAAAGAAGCCTTTTATCACCGCTTTCATTCAACATTGTGCTGGAGGTCCTAGCCAGAGAAATTAGGCTAGGAAAAGAAATAAAGGGCATCTATATTGGTAGGGAAGAAGTCAAAGTATCTCTATTTGCATATGATATGATCTTATACACAGAAAACTCCAAAGAATCCACAAGAAAACTTCTGGAACTAATAGAAGATTTCAGCAAAGTTTCAGGATACAAGATAAACATACAAAAATCAGTTGCATTCCTTTACACCAACAAAGAGAAACTCAAAGAGGAAATCACCAAATCAATACCATTTACAACAGCCCCCAAGAAGATAAAATACTTAGGAATAAATCTACCTGGAGATGTAAAAGACCTATACAATGAAAACTACCAGACACTAATGCAAAAAACCAAAACAGACATGCATAAGTGGAAAAACATACCTTGCTCATGGATAGGAAGATTCAACACTGTGAAAATATCAATTCTACCCAAAGCGATCTACAGATACAATGCAATCCCAATACAAATTCCAAGAGCACTTTTTAATGAGATGGAGAAACAAATTACCAACTTCATTTGGAAAGAGAAGAGGCCCTGGATAAGTAAAGCATTACCCAAGAAGAAGAACAAAGTGGGAGGCCTCACACTACCTGATTTTAGAACCTATTATACTGCCACAGTAGTCAAAACATCTTGGTACTGGTACAACAGCAGATACGTAGACCAATGGAACAGAATTTAGAATCCAGACATAAATTCATCCACCTATAAGCAGCTGATATTTGACAAAGGCCCAAAGCCTGTTAATTGGGGAAAAGACAGTCTCTTTAACAAATGGTACTGGCATAACTGGATATCCATTTGCAAAAAACTGAAACAAGACCCATACCTCACACCATGCACAAAAACTAACTCAAAA
>NW_004444162.1:237732-238956 GCF_000243295.1 Trichechus manatus latirostris
GAATTATGTGGGACTCTATCAAGAGGAATAACCTACAAGTGATTGGAGTACCAGAACAGGGGGGATAATAGAAAATACAGAGAGAATTGTTGAAGATTTGTTGGCAAAAAAACTTCCCTGATATCATGAAAGATGACAAGACATCTATCCAAGATGCTTATCGAACCCCACATAAGGTAGATCCCAAAAGAAAGTCACAAGACATATTATAATCAAACTTGCCAAAACCAAAGATAAAGAGAGAATTTTAAGAGCAGCTAGGGATAAACGAAAAGTCATCTACAAAGGAGAGTCAATAAGAATAAGCTCGGACTACTCAGCAGAAACCATGCAGGCAAGAAAGCAATGGGATGACAAATATAAAGCCTTGAAGGAAAAAAACTGCCAGCCAAGAATTATATATCCAGCAAAACTGCCTCCCAAATATGATGGCGAAATTAGGGCATTTCCAGATAAACAGAAGCTTAGGGAATTTGCAAAAACCAAACCAAAATTGCAAAAAATACTAAAGGAAGTCCTCTAGTTAGAAAATCAGTAACATCAGATAGCAAGCCAGAACTGGAACACAGGACAGAACAACCAGATATCGGCCCAGATAGGGAGGTCACAAAAGTAAATCAAAGCTAAAACACTGAAAATAAGGAAACAGATGTCAATATGTAAAAGATGACAACATTAAAACAAAAAAGGGGGACTTAAAAATGTAGACATAGATTTTTCATATGGAGAGGAAGTCAAGGCGATATAAAGAAATAAAAGACTGGTATAAACTTAGAAAAATAGGGGTAAATATTAAGGTAACCACAAAAGAAACTAACAATCCTACAAGTCAAAATAAAAAACTAGAAAAATATAAAGACTCAGCAAACACAAAATCAACAACAATGAAAAGAAAATAAAGAAAAACAATTCAGCACAGGAATTAACTGGAAAAAAGAAACTGTGAACAACACACAAAAAAAGACATCAAAATGACAGCACTAAACTCATACCTATCAATAACTACGCTGAATGTAAATAGACTAAATGCATCAATAAAGAGACATAGAGTGGCAGATTGGATTTGAAAAAATGATACGTTTATATGCTGTCTACAAGAGACACATCTTAGACTTAAAGAGTCAAAGGATGGAAAAAAATATATCAAGCAAACAACACTCAAAAAAGAGCAGAAGTGGCAATATTAATCTCTGACAAAACAGACTTTAAAGTAAAATCCACCAC
>NW_004444162.1:239056-257834 GCF_000243295.1 Trichechus manatus latirostris
AGCAAAAAGATGGAAACAACCTAGGTGCCCATCAATGGACAAATGCATAAACAAATTACGGTATACTGACACAATGGAATACTACACAACGATAAAGAACCACGAAGAAGCTGTGAAATATAACATGCAGGAGTCTGGAGGACATTATGCTGAGCGAATTTAGTCAGTCACAGAAGGACAAATATTGTATAAGACCACTATTGTAAGAAGTCAAGAAAATGTTTAAACACAGAAGACAACATTATTTGATGGTTACGAGCGTGGAAAGGGAGGGTGAGGGTTATTCACTAACTAGATAGTAGACAAGTATTATCTTGGATGAAGGGAAGGACAGCACACACTACAGGGGAAGTCAGCACAACGGGACTAAAACAAAACTAAGAAGTTTGCTGAATACAATCAAACAGTTTGAGGGACAGAGTAGCAGGGGTAGGGATCTGGGGACCATGCTCTCAGGGGACATCTAGGTCAATTGGCATAAGAAAGCTTATTTATGAAAATGTTCTGCATCCTACTTTGGTGAGTGCCAGCTGGGGTCTTAAAAGCTTGCAAGCAGCCATCTAAGATGCATCAATTGGTCCCAACCACCTGGAGTAAAAGAGAATGAAGAACACCAAAGACAAAGAAAAGTAGTAGCCCAAGAGACAGAAAGGGCCGCATAAACCAGAGACTTCATCAGCCTGAGACCGGAAGAACTAGATGGTGTCCGGCTACCACCAATGACTACACTGACATGGAACACAACAGAGAGTCCCTGATGGAACAGGAGAAAGGTGGGGTACAGAACTCAAATTCTAGTAAGAACACCAGACTTAATGGTGTGACTGAGACTGGAGGAACCCCAGAAATCATGGTCCCTGGATTCTCTATCAGCCCAGAACTAAAACAATTTCAGAGGCCAACTCTTCTGATATGGATTGGACTGGACTGGGGGATATAAAGTGATACTGGTGACGAGTATGCCTCTTAGCTCAAGTAGATACAAGAGACTAAACATGCAGCTTCTGTCCAGAGGTGAGATGGGAAGGCAGAGAGGGTTAGGAGCTGGCTGAATGGACATGGGGAATCAAGGGTGGAAAGGAGGAGTGTGCTGTCACAGTATAGGGAGAGCAATTAGGGTCACATAACAATGTATATATAAATTTTTGTATGGGAGACTAACTTCAAATGTAAACTCCATCTAAACTACAACAAGAAAAAAATAAATAAATAAATGAGAAATTTTTCTTCTAAGTCTTCTGACTTACCTTAAATATTCTTGTAAGTGTGATGCTTAACTGATATATCTATGATATATCTGTGTTTTAACATATTAAAACATTTGAATTACTATCTATCAATACTATCTATTACTATCAATACAAACATCCCAGAAATGTTTGCTATGTTATTCTCTGGCTCCCAAGTACTCTCAGCCAGGTGGAAAGGCAGAGACTTGAGTTATCCTAAATAATCCTCACAACACCTCAGTAAGGGAGCTGGTGTTATCCTCCTTTTATGGGGGAGTAAAGCAAGGTTCAGAAAGGATAGAAAACAAGTCCAAGATTCTATAGCCAGACAGGCAACCCACAGTAAGCACATACTGGACATCACCAGAAGCCAGGCAATAACAAGACCAGATTTCTATAGTGATGTCTCCAGCTAAGCAATTTACTTGATCTCATTTACTCATCACACAACCCTATCAGATAGGGTGCTTTATATTCTCATTTATATTCCCATTTTACTGCTGAAGAACACTGAGGCTTACAGTGGTTTGCTAACTTGTTCAAGTTTACATAGTACATAGTGATTTGACCTTACAGCCACTTCATACATCACCTTACCTTTTTTTCTTAATATTTTGACTCATTTTTTAATTTAAATACATTATATTTTTAAAAGGAAATGCATCACAATAATAAACAAAAATCAATATCATTTGGCCATAAATAGGAGATGACCAAAAAAATTAATACCATGAAAACCAAATGATACTGTTAATTTCTGACTGGATACAACCGTCTGCTAAAGGATCTGGGTTTAAGGGTCACTGTCTTTTAAATTAAAATGCTGTGCTAGGAAATATTAGAGACATGTTAACAACATGCCAACACCAACTAAGATTTTCTTCTTGCCATTATCAGAAAAATCAGAAAAGAATTTTAAAGGTGAATAGCTTTGTCATGTGTGTTTGAATGTAACTGAGTGCTGGACCCATGTAATACCTAAAATCAGCTAAAGTTGTCAAACCCTGTAGTTTAAGAAAGAGTCTTCTCTGCTATCCTATGCAGGGAGATGGGATACACAGATGAATAAAAACCAACCACTTCCCTAGAAAAGTTTACACTCAAGAGAGGATGACAGATATATACCACAAAATTTCAATACAGTGTTGTGTTTTGATAGACATAAACACATGATATTATGAAAGCAGAAGCATGTGTGTGTGTATGTGGGTGTGTGTGTATGTGCTGGGGAGGGGATATCAAGCAATGACCCTTGCAGAGACGATGCCTGAGCCAAGTCTTAAAGGAGAACTAGAAGCTTGCCAGGCAAAGAAAAGTGCTTATTAACTGCTGAACAAGGAAGATCAGTTACACCATCCACATGGCTACACAAGGAAAGAACACATCATCAATTACTGTGAAATGAGCATGAGAATCAATCCTGAAGAAGCATGTCTCTGGTGCTTTTGATGAAAAGTGTAGTAGGAATCTCAGGGGGAAAGATGAAAGATCAGAAAGACCTATAGGTATAAGAACATTGTCTCTCCACACAATCCATCCACTCAAACTATTTTTATTGGCCAGAACTGAAAGAAACATTGTTGGCAAATAAAATACCTACCAGAACATTCTGGACTGCTTCGTGCTGCAAACATGCTCAAACTTTGACCTGTACAACACAAATCCATATATGAGTGGTTAAGGGGGCCATATAAGATGAGCGCTTGTTATGAATGAAACTTTAGTGATTACATCAGCTGCACTAACCCAGAACAGCTGACAACCACTGCCAATATCATGCGTTCAGCAATCAGCAACATCTTTGGTACAGATGTCAGGGAAACCGTAGTGCCAATTATGCCGTAATGATGAGAGTAGAGAATCTGGCTAGGGAATTCTCATTTCATGTCTTCTTTGAAAAAAGCGCCTGTTTAAAGAGGGCAGTATACAATATATACTATGTATCCTGTCACTATTTCTGGCTTGAGCTGTACTCCTTTTGACTCTGTGGACTGTTGAACTTTCTGATCTTGGAGTTGGGATCGTATAAGCTAAAGGGTTTTGGCACACACAAGACCCACTACATTCTTGAATACTCAAGACAGCTTTACAATGTCTTTAGCTACATCTGAGCAAACCTGTTTCTTACTAATACTGTCAGTGTTTTTGAATATTTTTTTTCCTACGAAGGACAAAAGAAGAAAAACATTATTTGTTAAGGATCAGTTAGTTTGAACCCATCTAAACTTAACGCTCAGTTAACTGGATGATCCTTTCTTCATTTCACTTTTAGAAAAAAAAGAATAGAGGACAACCTTTTACAGGGAAATTGGCAACGCATTCCCTCGGGTCAGTATAGGCTTAAGCTCATTGCTCACATCTTCTATAATGGCAGAACTGTGCGATTCAGTCATTTATCCAGCAAAAATTTACTGAGTGCTTACCACATGCTAGGAAATATTCCCAACAAGGGTCGATATTCAGAAATGTGACCCTCAGGCAAAACTATCTTCTCAATCATTAGAAAAAAAATTATATTATTCTTATTATATTGAACTTACTAGGTTTAGGAGAATGTTCCAAAAAGTTTTTATCAATAAGGCTGAAAACAAAAATGGATTTATTATCAGATCTTAATCAGATAATTCCATTACAAGCATCATACTATTCCATTTGCTAACACTTTTCATAATTTCAAGAATTTTTTTATTTGAATAACTGTGTGGCTCAAGGGACATTATATTAAGTAAAAGGCTTTTTAGTCTGTGGCCAAAATATATGAATGCAAGACTACAGATGAATGGGGAAGAAGGAATTGCTACAAGGCAGGTCTTCAGATCAGTGGTGATGTACCTTCGTGGGGCTGTGTAAATTTAGCCCCCAGGCTCACTACTGCTTCCAGAAATTGCTTCCAATGGAAAATTTTATAGGCATTTGAAAGTCTCATGGGTGAGTACCTGAAAATATCACAGTTGGTCAAAAAAACATGTGTGTTTCAACTCTTTCTAACCTGCTTTTGTGTTAGCTTATAAAAGCTCATAGGTGTATATTGGACTCATTAAATTGAGGGACTTGTAAGCACTGGTTCCATCAAGGCAGGGTGCTGACAGGCATTATACATTATGCAAGCTTCCCCACATCATTCTGCCAACGTGCTTCCATTTTAATCCAAAACATTCCCAGCTTGTCAAATACTAGGCCTCCCTGGAACACATAAAACCAATCATGCCACCTCATGCAGAGGTTCTCTGATGTGGGAAAATTTCCACTGGAGACTGTAAGTAACCCTCAACCACATTTTCACATGTTACTTCAAATCAATCCAAAATCCTCTCTCCGAATCTAGGATAACAGTGACCCAGGGAATGTAGGTAGAAGATGGAGTCCAAAGCACACCGATTTAACAGTTGTTGAACAGCACATTTATCTCCCATTGAATAAAGCCAGTGAATATTCACAACTCGGTTAACAACATTTCATCAAAGAAACCTTTGGGGGAGAAGATATATAATTTTTTTATATTTTTATTTTTTTAGAATCTCCCAGAACTGTCAAGATCCGAAAGCAGAATATCTTCAAATCTGTAAATTTTCTAAAGGGGCCACAGAGAGAACCCACATAAAATACTTTATAATTTCATGTTGACAAATTGGCACGTCAAGATAATTAGCGTCTGTGTAGCAAGATGGCGGACAGATGCATAGAAGAATCATGACTCAGATTTTTCTACAAAAGTCAACAAGGCCAAGTTGCTCTAGCAGAGCTAGTATGTCAAGGAAGAGAGAGATAAGCATTAGAAATCTGATAGAAAACAGCCACGCAGGAAATGCAATGGGAAGCGTGTTGAACTGTGGTTGAAAATAGTGTGAGTAAACTTAGTTTTCAGGCATGTGTGGAGCTAGAAGCAAGACACCCAGGAAGAACAATTATGACTCATAAATGAGGGATTTATGACAACCTAAACTATAAAAGGTTAGTGGGGAGGTGAATTCCTCATGATGGAAGGTGATATCTCTGTAAACTTGTTGAGAGGAAGTCAGAGGAAGAGGCAGAAGAGCTTCAGATTCAATAGAAGGCTCTGAAGAGTTTAAAGTGAAAAAAGTAGTGATGTGCTCTTCCTTCAATTAATAAATAAATAAATGCTACAAAGAATTTAAAATCTATTTGACTAATATTAAGAAGAGGTTCAAAGGACATTTAATAGTCACCATATATCTGAAAATGTGTTGATTAATGCCAGTGATTATTAGTTCTTAGTATAGATAAGCCTGTGGGTTATGGGAGCCCAAAAAGAGAAATGTGCTCATAGAAGTGTATATAAAACTTTAGGGGAGCACAGGAGGATTATACTATGCCAGGGCTATTTTGTTTTCTTCTTCAGTAGATGGATTGTGTTGAAAAAGGAAAAAAAAAACAGTAGTTTCATAAAATTTGAACCCATCAAATCAGACATTTTCATAAATAAATGAAGAATATATGGTCTAGATCCTGTTTCTCATGTATGAGTACACAATCAACAAGATGGCTAAACCCAAAAGATGTTACGCTCAGTATCAGTCCAGGGGATGCCAGAGTGAGATGGTTGCCATTCATTGCTTTATCAACAACTTAGCTGATAGAATATAGCACAAAGTCACTGTAATTCTAAGCAAAAATATTGTGCAAAATAAAAACACTATAAAAAATTAGAGCATAATTTCTCAATCTCAATAAATCAGGCTAAAGCCAAGATTACAGACTTTAGGAATGCTTTAGGATCAAAAACAAACCACAGAAATGGGCAAGGCAAAGCTTTCTTAAGTATAATACCAAAAGCATGATTTAAAACATAATACTAATAATAAATAAATAAATTATAATTCATAAAAATTCAAAACTTATGGTCTTCACAAAATACAAGAGAGTGAAAAAATTAAGCATAGATTGGGAGAAAATATTTGCAAATCATATACCTAATAAAGGACTTGTATCCAGAAAATATAAAGAACTCTCAAAACTCAACAACAAGAAAACAAACAACTCAATTAAAAAATAGGCAAAAGATCTGAGCAGACACTTCCCCAAAGAAGATATATATATGGCAAATAAGCACATGAACTGATGCTGAATATCATTAGTTATTAGGAAATACAAATAAAAGCCACATTGAGCTGCCACTACATACTCATTAGAATGGCTAAAATTAAAAAGATTGACTATAACAAGCATTAGTGAGGAAGTGGGGGAACTGGAACTCTCATATATAGGTGGTGAGAAGGAGAAATGTTACATTTACTTTGGAAAACCATTTGACAATTTACTAAAAGTTAAACATGCACCTACCATATGGTTCAGCCATTCCCTTCCTAGGTATTTACCAAAGAGAAATGAAAATATATATTCATACAATGATTTGCACACCAATGTTTATAGAGCTTTATTTGTATTAACACAAAAGTGGAAACGACCCTCAAGTATCCACTAACAGGTGAAAGGATGAACAAATTTTGGTATATCCATAGAATTGATGGCTATTCAGCAATAAAAAGAAATTAATTATTTATTCACATTACAACATGGATGAATTGCAAAATAATTATATTGAGTTAAAGAACCAGTAAAAAAAAAAAGTACATATTGAATAAGTCTATGTATATAAAATTCTAGAAACTGCAAACTAATCCAAATCCAAAATGACAGAGAGCATATTAGTCATGGGGGTAGGAGGAGAGAATAAAGTAGGAGGGGCAGGAGGGAGTGATTATAAAGGAACACAGAAAACAGAAAATTTGGGGGAATGATGATGTTCATTATCTTGATTGTGTCAATGGTTTCACCATTGTATACATGTGTTGAAACTTGTCCAAGTATCCATTTTAAATGTAATTTATTGTATGTCAATAATACCTCAAAAAAGCTGTTAAAACACACAAAAAAGTTAAGGAGAAGATTAAATATGGATAAGGAAAAAAAAACTGGCTTCATAGTGAATAACTCAGTGCATCCATACATCATCTTTATAACATTAATATCAGAAAGGCAACTTGGTATTGTGATGTGAACTGAATATACAAGAGTTGGCAAGTAATCTTTCCATCATAACAGTCTTGGTCATATCCTTATTCAAGCATAGACATCAGTCTGAGGTCCATATTTGAAAAATGATATAATGAAATTGAATAGCGAATCTATTTATTACATATGTAATTGGCTTAACAAATATAAACACAGAATAATTTTCTTTTTCTAAACAAGTGCTACTAACTGCACCTTTTCAAAATCCCCTTTCCACTGAGTAGCCCCTTCCTTAACAAAATCTCAGTTCTGGTCTCATCATTTTGATGATTAAAACCATCTCATATCCCATGCAAAGATTTCCTTTTCCTTCAGCTGTAGCTTGAACTATTGGTTCAAGCTGCTTGGGCTGGGAAGGGGACTGGGTTGTCTGTTCTCCCCCTCTTTTTCCTCATTCCCCTTTTTTCTTCTTCCTCCTTCACTTCTCCACCATTTGCTCACTACAAAGCTTCAGTGGTGGGCTTTGAGTGCAATTTGGTATCTCCTGCTTCAATGACCATAAGTCATGGGTGACAAGTCCACTGTTCCTTATTCTGTTCTTTGTTGCTGCTTCTCTCCCCATGGCAGGCACCCGAATGTTGGCTCTCTCATGGGGATGCATTTGTTGTTCTTCAGAAAGCCTCTTTCTGCATAGCCCTCCCCATGTGGGAAATCCACTGAGGCTCTAACCCCACCCTAAAATTGGTAGCACAACCCATAGCATTTTGTAGCTAAGGTCCCCTCAAACAGATGGACATCACCCATGAGGGGTCCTGGGAAGACAATTTAAGTCCAGCCCCAAGTTTTGGTCTCCACTTAACCACAGGGAGTCCTCATATCTTCTTGCCATGTCAAGCAATGGAAATGCAGACTGCCCCTCAACCCATCCTAGCACTCTAGCTCTCACTTCTGCCGTCTCTCTCCTGCTCCTTTCCCTCACAACAGCATCACAGATTCTGATGATTTCCAGTTTAGGGGCACATCAACTTTTAGAGAATAAACCAGTACCATTCTTAATTTTGGAGAAAAGAAATAGGTGGGTACCCCAGTCTTTTAGAAAGTAGAAGGAGCAAATCAAATGTCCCCTCTTCTCCAAGACAAAGAGAAGAGGAAGATACCATTGCCACTCCACAAACTCTGCAATCTCCCAAAAAGTCAACCCCTTCCCCCACTCACCACCTTATATATTTTCTTGATAAAAGCCTCAAAACTGTTGAGCCTCTCTCAATGGCGCAGGGTGGGGGAGAGTCACGTTAAGAGCCCTCTTTAGCTTAACTAGTGAAGAAGAATGCCTGCCTTGAGCACTGTGCTCTTTTAAAATCTATCTATACGGGATCAAACTAACAACAGCAACTCAAAAGATTAGACAGGAAACTTAGGGGGCAGTTTATGTTAATGGGGGAAGAACAGCTTAAAAAAGGAGGGTAAGAATGGTTGCACAACTCAAAGAATGTAGTCAACGTCACTGAATTATACATGTATAAACTGTTGAATTGGTGCATGTTTTGCTGTGTACATTCTCAAAAACAAACAAACAATAAATAAATTATTAAAAAAGAAGAGGAGAGCCCTATTTGGATTTGAGAATGTAGTAACTGTTCCCAACAGGGTGGGCATCAATGTAACCACTGAACTACTGCTAGATGGCCTCCAGGGTAGAAGATCTCTATTAGTCCCTACACACATCCCACATGAATCTACTTTCTACAGAGTATGCCACTGTTTCTTATATTTGAAATGGATGAAGCAGTTTCCTCTAGCTGTAGGATCATGAAAACATTGGCATTTGTTCTAAGCCTTAAAGAGAAAGAAGAGTTTGAACTTGTAGACATAGTTGGGGAGACAATTAGAGGTAAGGAAACTTTTTGAGACCATAAATCATAAGGGGTGTAAAAGAGAGATTTTTCTAAACCTTTGACTAACAGTAGAATGACTGAATTAAACTCAGGTTTCTGCTGCTTTCAGCAAAACTAGATCAGACTTTTTACAGATGCCTGTCCTTGGGCTCCTTATCTGGTTAACAACCATGAGTAATTAAGGGAATGTTTTCTCTGCAATCAAGCCAGGATGTGGAAGGAATGCACCCTAAGGAAGGGGTCTTGACAAATGTATCTGTGCAAAGGGGCCTAAAGAAATATTTCTTTCATGATAAGGCTGTAGCAACAATGTTTTAAGGAAAAGTCTTTGGCACCAGCAAGCCCTGAGACCAGGCATCCCTAATAAATGCTGTACATCAAATATAACAGGCCCAAGAAATGTTTTACATCAAATAAGACATTTTTACAACCTGCTCTGAAAAGTATGTAATGTAAGCATTTTATAGTCATGTAAACTTCTGTAATTAGCCCCTGTAGTCAATCTTTGCAGCCCATCTATACCCACTTATCCAATGGAAACCCCTTCCCATTTTGTTTAGCCCTCCATTTTGTCTCCTCAATCAAAAGACTAACCAATGATTTTGTCGTCATTTCTTTGTTTCTTGCCCTATGTCTGTACTTGCTCGGGACTCTCTTGCTGAACTCACTGGTTTTCAGCTGTGAAACTTCCCATTCAAATGGATCTCTAATGCTGAATAAATCCTCGAATTTCTATTTTAAGGTCTGAGTAGTTTTTCCCCTAGGACATATAGGGGCTTGTCCAGGATTCCAAAAGTGGCCCCCCTCCTCAGTGGACTCAAAGAATCTTGGAAACAGATATTGTCACCAATTTTAAAAGACTGTTGTAATTTCTTCACCTCCTCATGACCTTGGATCAGCTGTTTGGAGGTGAGTCCTTCTCGAAATTGAACTTCTACGTTTTGTGTTGCTGTTTACTGAAGATTTATTCCGTTTTTGTCTCATTTCTGTCTTATTTCTGTTCACATCTTGAATGTTGTGTTATAGTTCTGCTGATTGATACTCATTGTCTTGAATTGGTAAGGTGAACAGTTATTGTCTGGAACTAGAAAGGTGAACAATCAATGTCTTGTATTGGTAAAGTGAATAGTTAGCTTTGGTTGCCATCTAGTGGACTTTTTAAAGAAGGCAGTTGGGGGGCGGTGGTGTGTTAAAGTGAAAAGCTAGCCTTGGTTGCCATCTAGTGGATTTTTAGAAGAAGGCAGTAGGACCAGTCCATTTTTCTTTCTTCTCTCTAAGGGACGAATTAGGTTTCGCATTTCTGGTTTACATGCACGTGCACATATTCTTCGCTGAAAATAGGAAACGTTACTTCCAAGGAGCTTCCAGGCCCCCCTGACAGGACTCCTGCTGCCTTTATGGTAAAACATTACGGCCCCAGTTCAGTGTTATACCTGAGTCACTAGCATGCTCTCACCCAAGAAAATTTTGAGTATGAATAGCCATTATGGGGTAATTTTGAATTAAATAGGTTGCTTTTTCTGTGCAGCAAATTAGAATCTAAAAGTTTTAGAATCAGGAAGACGGAATGGGAAAATTATTTTGATTGGTATCAGGAATCTTCTAAGAGGCAGTATGAAAGTAGGCTTGTTTCTTTGCAAGATACAATAGAAACCTCTAACAGACAACATGAAAGTAGGGTTAAAACCCATTTATCCATTGTCATCGAGATGCCTCCGACTCATGGCATACCTATAGGACAGAGTAGAACTGCCCCATAGGGTTTCCAAGGAACTGCTCGTGGATTCGAACTACCGACCTTTTGGTTAGCAACCAAGCTCTTAACCACTATGCCACCAGAGCTCCATAAGCAGGCTTACTCTTTGCAAAATATGGTGTATGAACAAGCAAAACAAATAAAGGAATTACAAACTTAGTCTGTAGCTTCAGACAACCCTTCTGCTTCTGTTGTTCCTGTTTCTGTTGCCATCCCCCATCTGCTCTTACTCCCACTGTCACTCCTCCCCCCTCTGCTCCTCCAGAAGCTGCCTCTCTTTACCCACCTTTACTTCCATTTCTACCTTCCTATTCTGAGAACACTTCAACTGAATTTCCTAATTACACAGAGAACTTTGGACTTAAAGTTGTCAAAGACAAACCTCATGTTGAGATGCCCTTTAAGATCAAGTCAACTGAATGAGAAGGGGATGGTCCACAAGTCTCTTTCACTCTGTGGACTAGGGCAGAGCCAAGAGCCATAATTAAGGATTTCCCCAAGCCCAGAGAAGATTCCAGTAAATTTGCTGAAAAATTCAGAGTCCTCACCTCTACCTACCAACCCAGAATCATTGATACTTATCAATTTATTCATATGTTGTTGGGGCCCAGGGAAGCCCAACTTTGGATGTCTGAGGCTGGTTGGCTTGAGGACAGAACTTCCCTAATCCCTGCCACAAATAAAATTGCTAATGATCTTTTGCAAGAAACTAGGTTAATTTATAATTTGTTGATTAAAGCAATTCTAAGAACATTTCCAAAGAAAATAGATTGGGCTAAAATTCAAGCTTATAAGCAAGAGAAGAATAAAAGTGTATACAATTTTAGAGATAGATTAGAATGACTGTTCATTGAACACTTGTGGTTAAAATTAGATAATGATAATTTTAAGATTGCTTTCAATTCTATTTTTGTTAATGGTTTGAACCCATAGCTTTCAAAATTGGTCAAACGCCAGTGCTTAGATTAGGAAATGGCTGCCCTTAGAAATCTTTTGAACACTGTTCACAAATGGGCCCAGACAACTGAGCAGCAAAATCAGGCCAGTGAACAAAGAGCTAAAGCAAGACAAGATAAACTGATGGCCTTGCAGCTCCAACAATTACAAACTCCTGGAGTGCAAACTTCCAATACTGGAGCCCGAAGGGGAGGAAACCAGTCAGGAACACCAGTGAGTTTTTATTGGGAGTTGCCAGGACATTTTAAATAGGAGTGTGTTAAATTAAAGACTAAATTGGGCATGCTGTCTCTCACTTCATCTCCAGTAGGATCAGATTGACAGGGCTTTGGGGATAAAATGGGAACCTTTCCAGTCATGGCTTTAGTATTCAGGGAGAAACTACTCTCCAAGTAAATGGGGAAAATTGCAAATTTTTAATTGACATGGGAGCCACAACATCAGCTTGGAATCCCACATATTTGAAAAAACCCTACCCCTGAGTAACAAGACTTCTAAGAATCACAAACCAGCAAATTCTAAGTCATTCCCAACAACTTAGTGTTTCTTTAGGACCTATAGAAGATATGCACCCCTTTTTATTAAATTTAGATACACCTGTTAATCTATTATGTTCCTGTACCCATTGCTGGCTAATGGATTCTGACTCATAGTGACCCTATAGGACAGAGTAGAACTTCCTCCAAGGATTTCCAAGGAGCAGCTGGTGGATTCAAACTGCTGACATTTTGGTTAGCAGCCCAGCTCTTAACCACTGTGCCACCAGGGCACCATTGGACATTTTATGCCCTCTAGCAGCCAAATGATATAACAGCAAAATATTATTCTCTATGCAGTCTTGCATTGATTTTGAGCAGGCTAAGATATCTACATACTGGAGCAGGATGAATCCTTTGGCAAACTACAGAGGTTGCAGATCCACAAGCAAAGTCTGGGAAAAATAAGTGGGTAATTCATTAAACCCCTGGGCCATGATATTCTAGGTACGTTACTGATTGTCCCACGTGAAGGCAAACAGGTACTGACTGTCTTGATGCACTGCGTTACTAAAAATAGCATTTCTATTAGTGCCAAATCCTCACCTACTTTTGTCCAATGTACCTCCAGATCTATTAGGTAGGGACCTTTTATCTAAATGGAACTGTCACTAGCAATTTACTAAACAAGGATAAACACTTTTAGAAATACCTGATACCTCCCATCCTGGTATAGGAGGGACTCTAGATATTAAGAAGCTCTTTGTTATTTTCAGGGACTTGCAATGCCTTTACAGGAAAACCACCCTCATCTAACCACTGCCCCACCTCCAGTATCAGATAGTCAGAGGTGCTGCCATCCTCTCCTGAGTGTTCAGCCGGCTCACCCCAGGGCTCCAGGTAACGCTTTGCCCCATATTGCCTTTCTGCTATCCAAGAAGCATTATGGGCCACATCTTCCACTGATGTTGGTGGAGTTTTGTCAGCAGAACCTATTAAAGTTCAGATTGAGAGTTTAAACTCTTACCCAAAGTCCTTCAATACCCTTAAAACAGGAGGCCAGAGAAGGTTTGGCCCCCATTATTCAAGACCTTATAGCAAAGGGCTTATTATTCCTTGTACTAGCCTGTGCAACAGTCCACTTTTCCCAGTAAAGAAGGTGAATGGCCAAGGTTGGAGGTTTATGCAATATTTAAGGGCATTTAACTGTACTGTTATCCCACAGTTCCCTGTAGTACAAAATTCTCACCTACTTTTGTCCAATGTACCTGTGGATGCAACTCATTTTGCAATAATAGATTTGTGCAATGCTATTTTTAGACTCCCAGTACGTCAAGACAGTCAGTACCTGTTTACCTTCACGTGGGACAATCAGCAATCTACCTGGAATATCATGAAACAGGGGTTTAATGAATCACTCACTTATTTTTCCCAGACTCTGCATGTGGATCTGCAACCTCTACAGTTTGCCAAAGGATTCATCCTGCTCCAACATGTAGATGATCTCTTAGTTTGCTCAAAATCAATGCTAGACTGCATATAGGACATTATTTTGCTGTTATAGCATTTGGCCACTAGAAGGCATAAAATTTCCAAAGAAAAGCTACAATTGGCTTTACCATCAATGAAATATTTAGGACATATTATCTCAGCACAGGAAGTTTCCACAGACCCAAAGAGAAAGAACGTGGTTTTAACCTTTCCTATTCTGATTATGAAGAAGCAGCTGAGAGGGTTGTGGAGGCTTTGCGGTTACTGTCGTGACTGGGTCCCTAATTTTTCCCTGATAGTGCAGTTATATCAGTTTTTAAAGTGGCCTGCACCTAACCCATTTCAGTTGTCTGAGGGTAGCATTCAAGCCGTCTTTAAATTAAAAGAGTCTTTTCTCACTACCCCAGCTTTAGGATTTCCCAATTATAAATTGGATTTTTCTTTACATGTCCTAGAAACAGCTGGAAATGCTTTGGGGGTCCTCACTCATACACATGGGGGGGGGTGGCAGCAGTGACCCATGGGATACTGTAGCCTACAATTAGATCCACTAGCCAGGGGATATTCCCCATGCATTAGGGCAATTACCACAATAGCTGGTTGGTGGAAGCCACTGCTGATATTGTACATGGGAAATTTTTAGACATGTATGTCCTCCATGCTATGGTTGCTACCTTAAATTCTTTCCTAACCCAGCATTTGTCAGCTAACAGGGCAACCTCACATGAAATCCTCTGGCTACATCCAATATTATATTATAGACTATTAACTCTTTAAATCCATCTACCTTATTGCCTATACCTGATGATTTTAAAATTGTCCCTCATGATTGTCTTAATCTGACAGACCAATTACTCACCCCAAGACAAGACCGACAGGAGAATCCCCTCCCTAATCCTGATTTGATTCTTCTTGTAATGGGTCATATTTGAAACCAGACCCTTCTAGTTCTCATTACCAGGTAAGATAAGCTGTCACTATATCCACCGAAGTTTTGGGAAGTGGTGCCCTTCCTGAAGTCACTTCAGCCCAACAAGCTGAATTGATTGTACTCACCACAGCTTTCAAGTTGGCTTCTGAAAAATCAGTAACTGTTTACACGGATTTGCAGTATTGTTTGGAATTGTTCATGATTTAGGGATGTTATGACTAAGGGAATTTCTGACATCTTCTGGAGCCCAAATTAAAAATGGCCTCCTAGTGGCTGACCTCCTGGAAGCTCTCTTGCTCCATTCTGGGATTTCAGTAATTAATGTTCAGACCCATCAACCTAAAAACATTCCCCAAACAGAGGACATCAGGGGAAATGCTTTAGCTAGTATGGCTGCTAAGCAGGCTGTGTCTCAATCCACTCGTGATGGTTCCTGCCTCAACCAGAATAAAAAGGAGGGAATAAAAGAATTATGCCTTTTGATCCTGTCAAACTGTTTTTATTCTTTTTTTTTAAATTGTGCTTTAAGTGAAAATTTACAGTTCAAATTAGTTTCTCATACAAAAATTTATACACACCTTGTTATGTAACCCTAGTTGCTCTCCCTAAACTGTGACAGCATACTCTTCCTTTCCATCTCAGATTTCCCATGTCCATTCAACCAGCTCCTGACTCTTTCTGCCTTCTCATCTCTCCTCCAGACAGGAGTTGCCCATTTAGACTCATGTATCTACTTGAGCTAAGAAGCACACTCCTCACGAGTATCATTTTATGTCCTATAGTCCAGTCTAATTTATGTCTGAAGAGTTGGCCCCAGGAATGGTTCTAGTCCTGGGCTAACAGAGAGTCCAGGGGCCATGTCTTCTGGGGATCCCTCCACTCTCAGTCAGACCATCAAGTCTGGTCTTTTTACTAGAATTTGAATTCTGCACCCTACCTTTCTCCTGCTCTGTCGGGGACCCTCTGTTGTGTTCCCTGTCAGGGCAGTCATTGGTGGTAGCCAGGCACCATCTAGTTCTTCTGATCTCAGGCTGATAGTCTCTAGTTTATGTGGCCCTTTTGTCTCTTGGGCCAAATTCTAACTTTTTTAAAACATTAGACCATATCAAGTTTGGCCTGGCTAAGTAAAGTCCATGCCTTTATAATTTTTCCCAATTTTCTGACCTTTTTAAAACCCTCAAGGGCAACTAGCCTCTGAGGAAAAATTAAAGACTGGACATACACTGAATTTTATCAGGACGTCATTCTGCATTTGTCAATGGGCCCTGGTAATAAGACTGTTTACCCACCTGTTTGCACGTTCCCTTGCTTCAGGTTTATGTAACTGAGCTGAAGGGTACACCAGGTGATGATGTGATTGATGTTTTGGAGAGGCTGTTTTGGGGAAACTTTCTGGCTGCTGCCAACCACGTATGTTCCTTTAGTTGTGCCTCTCCTGAAGTTAAGACATCCTCTACGATGCTGAGTACTTCCAGCATAGACCTTTATCACCCTTCTTATAAGTATTGCCCTAACAAACTTGCGATCTATGGTAAATATCACCTCTGCCATGGCAACTCCCCAGGCACGACCAAAAGTCTAGTAGTTAAACACCCTAGGCAGAATCCCAGAGTCTGGCACGATCTGGCTTGCCATTAAACACAAGTTCCTGAATCTGAGGTGAAATAATGAAGGAGGGAAGACTCTTCCTTATGGAAAATTATGCCAAACCTGTTATCCCCAAGGATTTGCACATTCCTCTAGCAACCACCTTCCGTATGAAAGAACATTTGGTCAAAGACAAAACAATAGCCATTTTACAAAAATATTTTGGGAATGTTTTTGGAAAGCTGCAGATCAGGTAGTCAGTGTTCTGTCTGCTCAGAGTTTAATCCAGGTAAACATTATCCACCCTTCCCTGTAAAGTGTCCCTTGCCAACCAGGCCAATGCTCAAGTGGCAGATAGACTTTATCCAGCTAACACCTTCCAATGACTATAAATTTGTTTTAGATACGATTAGCAGCTATTATGTTGGGTTGAGGCCTTCCACCTGTCACAAGGCCACAGCCACTTTTGTGACTAAAAAGCTCCTAGAAAATATCATTCCCATGTGGGGAGCTCCAGTCACCCTCTGCAGCGACAGAGGAACTCACTTTATGGGATAAACAATTAAAGCTATCTGTTGCATCTTTCCCATTTTGCAGAAACTCCATTGTCCTTATCACCCCCAGCCCTCTGGGCTTGTAGAAAGCACCAATGAAATCATAAAAACTAAACTGGCAAAACTCACATGATCTATGGGACTGACCTGGCTACATGACCTCCCATCAGTCCTAATAAACTTAACAGCCGCCCCTTTTGGACCCCACAAATTAACTCCTTATGAGATTGTAACAGGTCAACCAATGAATTTACCATATTCAGCAGCCTTTGCTGATTCAAATGTAATTCAAGATAATTTATTAAAATATTGTCAATCTCTGATTTATTACACTAAAGAACATGCTATATTCCTTAAAGAGGCTTTTAACGATAAGAATTCTGGACAGCCTCCTCTTTTACCTGCAGATTATGTCTACTGGGTGAAAGAAAAAAAACATTGCCACTGAGTCAATCCCAGCTCATAGCAACCCTATGAAAAGGCACCAGTTAAAAGATTCCCTTGAACCCCAATGGAAGGAGTCTTATTTAGATCTTACAAATCCCTGTGCTGCCAAATTATATGGTGTCCAAATCTGGGTCAACTAATCTCAACTGAAGAAAGCCCCAACTCCCGAATAGACTGTTGAACAACATGAAAGATTGAAGCTAAAATTTAAATGTCTCCAGGAAGAGAAGTAGAGGAAATCTGGTGTAAGCAGCTCTTCGCAAGATTCAGGACGAGGCCTGTAGACTCTTTATCCCTAACATTAGACCACCTAAATAGAGATACTCTTTTTGGACTGTGTTTTACAATCTTTGCCTTTTTAGTAGTCTTAATTGTTTAGTCTTTACCTTGATATTGTTTTACTCCATAAACTCCAAGTTATTCCTTGTCAAAATTTAATATTTTGAAGGAGTTCTGGCAAAATGGCGCTCTAGGCAGAAACACCACACTGTCCCTCCACAGCAAAGATCTGAAAAACTAAGCCATACAGAGAATACAACAATCCTGAAACCCTAAAAAATCAAATGAAGAGATAAAGAACTCACCCAAGCACCAAATGGAGTGAGAAAACTGACAGAGAAAGGAGAGTGAGGAGAGATTCATGCAGAGGTCCCCTACCAGCTAACGCAGTGCAGATCCGCCATCTTGGACTCCTATCAGAGACCAGCAAACAGGGGTACGAGAAAGCAGCCTCATGGAACATCCAGCGGGAGACAAAACAACCGGTAATTTGCGGTGTGCGCTTTCCCACCCCCGACCCTTCTTCGTCCCGGCTCCGCCTCCTCTCGTTCCCGCGGCCACAGTCTCTTGACTGGGAAGTGCCGGCTACTTGGATTCCACACACCCAAGCGGGTGGCTCTCTGGGTACCATATGTCAGCTGCTAGTGTTGCTTTTTTTTCCTGCTTCTTTTGATTTCTCACTTGTCTCTCGCCACCTCCCTCCTCTTTCACTCGAGTGCCTGGCTCCGTGCACCATCTTTGCTTCTTCCTGAGGGGCTCCAGAGTGCCAGCAATTTGTAATATACGCTTTCCCAATCTCCATCCTTCTTCACCCACACTCGGCCTCCTCTGCTTCCCACGGACACAGTCATTGTCCAGAAACACCAGCCCGCACTAGCTGGCTCTCTGAGTGAAATTTGTTGGCTGCTGGTGTTGCTTTATTTTTTTTCCCCCTTGCTTCTTTTGATTTCTTGCTTGCCTCTCGCCGCCGCCCCCTCCTTTCACTCGAGTGCCTGGCTCCGTGTGCCATCTTTGCTTCTTCCTGAGGGGCTGCAGAGCTCCATTCGAGTGTGGAGCTGCTTCCTGGTCTGGGCTACTGTGCTGGTGGGATCCCAGGGCTTTTGTTCGTTTGTTCGTTTTGAATTGTTTGTTTGTTTTCTTGTCCTTTTCTTGAGTTGGGAGCCCTTTATGGCCAGGTGGAGCTGCGTGGCAAGGAACTCCCCT
>NW_004444162.1:264809-317990 GCF_000243295.1 Trichechus manatus latirostris
GGTTGTTAACCAATGTCATAAAACAACATGTGTACTACTGTTTCATGAGAAACTATTTGTTCTGTAAGCCTTCACCTGAAGTACAATAAAATATTAAAAAAAAAAATGTAATATTTTTTCCCATGTGAACGATGGAAGTTAATGCCGTCTGGTGTATTTATTTATTGTTAATTGAACTTATCAGCTAGCTCATTCACCTTATGTTCTCTGATGAAAGTTTTACTTATAGCCTAGACTTTCTAGATTAATAAAATATTCCTAATGTGAGCTGTCGAAATTCTTGAAGGTTCCTTTTCAGTTATCATAATTTCCTTTGTAGTCATTACATTTGTTGTTTTGGAATGTCATCACGTTTTGCCTTTTTTTTTCTGTGAACCTAACCCCTTTGCTTTTAACAATAGTCATATAATTCAATAAGATACATGACTTTTGAAGTAGCATTGTATCTTTTTATCATTAGTATTTTTATTATATTCATTCTTTATTGGTTAATGACCTTTTTATCCTCATTTATGCCTTTAACTGTTGAAGTTTATTTTGTCATAACAATGATTTGTTAATGACCTTTATTTATTTTTTTCTAGGCTGTATTCCTCCACTATAAAGCTCTCCTTAAACTTTCTGCTCATGTTACTCCTCTTCACAGTCCTTGTTAACTCCTAGCAGGAGAATACCTTTGTCAAGTTAGCTTAGGCAGCCGCCATATCAGCTAACTTAACCAAATGTTGGATTTGTCACCCTACTCCTTAAATAATACATAAAAATTTTGACCCATTTGCCTTGCCCATTTTAAATTATACTCATATTCCTGCTGTCACTGTTAATTCTAGTATCACTGCCAAATGGGCCATCTACATTCGACTATGGCACCTCTTCAGTTTCTTTAGTTATCCTTCAGTGCCTTATTTCTATCTCACCCATATATCTACCAGGCCCGATGTCACTTACTGGAAGGGAACCCCTCCCATTCCCTTTGTCAATAGTGGCAGATACTATGAAACCTTAGTAAATTACTATAAGGACCCTTGGTGGTCAAGCAGTTAAGACCTCAAGCTGCTAACCAAAAGGTAGCAGTTCATATCCACCAGCTGCTCCTTGGAAACCCTGAGGGGCAGTTCTATTCTGTCCTATAGGGTTGCTATGAGTCAGAATTGATTTGACAGCATACAGCAACATAAGGAATCAAAAGCCTCAGTCTGCCCTAACCTTTCTAAGAAAATTTTATTGGGTAGGCTGCCTGTTTGCAATATCTTTCTTACAGAAAGATGGCTTAAAGAGACCAATCAGACCAACCCCTCCCCTAACAACTGGTTGGGGACAGGAGTAATCTGTGCTCTTTAGAAATATGTATTTCTGTGTGGTGAATCAGATTACTTCAAAAAAGCGTTCAACGGTAAGCCTTTTACCTGGTTCTTATGCTTAGATGGGTGGAGTACGTACGACAAGTACACTCTAGAAACTCTCAGAGTACCACTGACTATATACTCTTATAACAAAAGTTTGCATTGGACTAACCACCTAAATTTATTAAAAAGAAATAAGAGGGTCTCCTAGAACCAGATAGAGAGCATGGGGTAAGATTTCCATCTATAAGATCCAGAAGAGGTTTAAGTTATGGGTACAACCCCATTAAGGACAATCCAGAGCCAGGATTCTCATTCTTGCAGGCCTTTATACTATGGTGGTGGATTGCTGATTTAAAACACGCCATTAGAAATCTCTCTAACACCATGGAACAAATAACAATTGACATGACTAACCCCATGGCCGCTCAAGAATGAGCTTTAAATTCATTGGCCAAAGGAGTTTTCGACAATAAAATCACCCTAGATTTTCTCCGGGTCCAACAACGAGGGGTCTATGATGTCACTAATACCTCCTGTTGTACCTAGATAAACACCACAGGGGAAATACAACACAACATTGCAGAAATACGTTTAAAAAAAGCCACCTGGTTACATATTCCTGAACAAACCAAGTTCGGTTTTTTCCTTTTCTGATATGTTTAGCTGGCTACCCAATGGAGTGGGTGCCTGGATTAGGTCTATTCTGTTCTCTGGTATCATGATTTTAATGCTGATAGTCATTGTAATTGGCACTGTTAAATGTTGTATGAAAGTCACCACTAATGCCTTGACCCAGAGAAACAACTTGATGCCCATGCATAGGCTAATATATGTGGAAGCTGTTAGCATTCCACAAGAATTGGAAAGCCCAGAGTTTAGTTTTTCATTTGCAATGGTCAATAGGTTTCCAAGAACGAGCCACCCTCCCTTTCATCTATTAGGATGACTGTCATAGCATAGAGAAAACTGAAGTTGACTAACAGCCAGAAAATTCTTACAGAAGATGAGTTACTCTTTGTGAGTGACATGAGACCAGCTCTCCCTGAAGATGAAAACTCCCCTGTGGCAAGGTAAAAATACTTAATGGTGCCCAGCCATTTCTACTACATGACATCTGGGGTCATAAATGATTTCTGGTTCAAGCAGCCACTAGAAAGTGGCATAACCCATGACAATTTGAGGTAAAATCCATGCAGAAGCAGCTGATTCTTAAGTTGATCAGAGGATGTTCAATGAAATCCTTGATCAAGGAGAGAGGATGTAAGAGAGAGATTTTTCTAAACCTTTGACCAACAGTAAAATTATTAAATTAAACTCAGGTTTCTGCCGCTTTCAGCAAAACTAGATCAGACTTTTCACAGATGCATGTCCTTGGGCTCCTTATCTGGTTAACAACCATGAGTAATTAAGGGAACATTTTCTCTGCAGTCAAGCCAGGTTGTGGAAAGAATGTACCCTACGGAATGGGCCTTGACAAATGTATCTGTGCAAAGGGGCCTAAAGAAATATTCCTTTCACACCTATGTTCATGGCAGCATTGTTCACAATAGCAAAAAGATGGAAACAACCTAGATGCCCAACAACAGATGAATGGATAAACAAACTATGGTACATACACACAATGGAGTACTATGCAATGATAAAGAACAACGATGAATCTGTGAAGCATCTCATAACATGGATGAAACTGGAGGACATTATGCTGAGTGAAATAAGTCAATCACAAAAGGACAAATATTGTATGAGACCTCTATTGCAAAAACTCATGAAAAAGTTTACACACAAAAAGTAACAATCTTTGTTGGTTACCAAGGATGGAAGGGGTGGGGGGGAATACTAAATAGGCAATAGATAAGTGGTATCTTTCGTGAAGGGTGAGACAGTACACAATACTGGGGAAACGAGCACAACTTGTACAAGGAAAGGTCATGGAAGCTCCATAGACACATGCAAACTCCCTGAGGACTGAATTGCTGGGCGGAGGGCTCTGGGGACCATGGTCTTGGGGTACATCTAGCTCAATTGGCATAACGCAGTTTATAAAGACAATGTTCTACATTCTACCTTGGTGAGTAGTGTCTGGGGTCTTAAAAGCTTGTGAGCAGCCATCTAAGACACTCCACTGGTCTCACCCCTTCGGGAGCAAGGGAGAATGAAGAGAACAGGATACAAGGAAAAGATTAGTCCAAAGGACTAATGGACCACAGCTACCAAGGCATCCACCAAACTGAGTCCAGTACAGCTAGATGGGGAGCCAGCTACCACCACTGACTGCTCTGACCAGGATCACAACAGAGGGTTCTGGACAGAGCTGGAGAAGGATGTAGAACAAAATTCTAACACACACAAAAAAGACCAGATTTACTGGCCTAAAAGAGACTGGAGAAACCCCGAGAGTATGGCCCCCAGACACCCTTTTAGCTCGGTGGTGAAGTCACTTCCGAGGTTCACCGTTCATCTGGGGACTGGACAGCCCCATAAAACCAAATGGGACTAATGAGACACAGCAGTCCAGGGACAACGACTTGAAGGCTGAAGGGGACAGGAAAGCTGGTGATAGGGAACCCAAGGTTGAGTAAGGACAGTGTTGATGTGTAGTGGGGGTTGTTAACCATTGTCATAGGGCAACATGTGTATTAATTGTTTAATGAGAAACTATTTTGTTCTGTAAACCTTCATCTAAAGTGAGAATAGCTGCACAACTGGAAGAGTGTAGTCAATGTCACTGAACTGTGCATGTAGAAATTTTTGAAATGGTGTATCTTTGGCTATGTATATTTTCACCAAAAAAAAAAAAAGGTCAAGAAGGGAGAGGGTTGACACATAGTGGAGTTGTTAACCAAAGTCATAAAACAATTTGTGTACTACTGTTTAATGAGAAACTATTTGTTCTGTAAACCTTCACCTGAAGTACAATTAAAAAAAAAAAGAAAAAAAAAAAAAAAAGAAATATTCCTTTCATGGTAAGGCTGTAGAACAATGTTTTAAGGAAAAGTCCTTGGTGCCAACAACACCTGAGACTAGGCATCCCTAATAAATGTTGTACATCAGATATGATGGTCCCAAGAAATGTTTCACATCAAATAAGACATTTTTATACCTGCTCTGAAAAGTATGTATTTTGTAATCATGTGAACTTCTGTAATTAGACCCTGTAGTCAATCTTTGCAGCCCATCTGTTCCCGTTTATCCAGTGGAAGCCCCTCCCCACTTCATTTAACTGTCCCTTTTGTTACTTCAATCAAAAGACTAACCAATCAATGATTTTGTTGTCATCTCTTTTTGTTTCTTGCTCTATATCTGTCCCTGCTTGGGACTCTACTGCTGAACTCACTAGTTTTCACTTGTGTGAGCTGGTGACTTCCCATTCAAATGGATTTCTAATGCTGAATAAATCCTCTGAGTTTTTATTCTAAGGCCTGTATGGTTTTTTCCCCTATGACAGGGGTAACTTATTAACTATCTTTAATTATAATCTGTCTCAACTTTCCTGATTATAACAATCATTAGGGGTGCTGGTTAAAAATACAGATTCCTAGCCCCCCTCTCCTGGATCAGATCCAGAGAAGGAAAGAGGGAAACTGAATTTTTAACAAGCACTTCCTGGGTGATTCTTATGATGAAGCAAGTTTGGGAAATATTAATAAAGAATCTTAAGTCTACTTTGAGTAAGAAATAAAATAGTTACCTGTCTCACTGGACAAAAAGGGGCTCTCATTTCTGTAAAAGTTTGATGTGGAATAAGAAAGACTCCAATTTAAAGATTTCTAAGCATGATGTAGTGGTTAAGAGCTACGGCTGCTAGCCAGAAGATTGGCAGTTCAAATCCACCAGGCGTTTCTTAGAATCTCTACAGAGCTGTTCTACTCTGTCCTATAGGGTCGCTATGAGTTGGAATCAACTCGATGGCAACAGGTTTGGTTTTGGTTTAAATATGGGAATAGGCTTTTATGAGAGTTGTGGAATCTCCATCCCTGAAAAGCTTTTAAAATTGAGGAAATCACTACTTGCCCTACAGGAGTTTGCACTGGCTAGAAGGCAGAGAAGTGAGTTTTGAGGGGATCACTTAGGGATTGTGAGAAACTGAAACTCACTTGAGCTACCATGAATGAAAAGAGTTTATTGTGAAAATACAAGGGAATCTCAAGGGGGCCAAATAGAGTAACGAGAGGTGGACCTTAGGAACACTGGAAAATCACTAAGCATCTTTGTCCTCCCTCTCTTTGGGAAGAATTATTCTCTTACCTCTGCTTCTCTCTACATATACACTTAATTCTCCTCTCTCCTCAAGCACATTTCTCAACTTAATCATCCATTTTTCAATGGCAACCTCATCCTCCAAGTCAACATGACTCCTGAGACAGTCAAAGATAACAGATGCCTTCTTGGTACCTCATTTTCAGATTCCTTCAGGGGATAAAATCTGACTAGTCTCCATTAGGTCAGCTGTCTACACCTAGTCCTATCAGCTGTGGATGGCCTCGGCACTCTAAGAAGAGGGTGTCGTTGACAGAAAATGAAAAACATACAAGAATTAATCAAATGAATCTTCATTGCCATGATTCTATATTTATTTCAAAAAGAATAAATGTTCTTTATTTCAAGACTTGTTTTCTTAAGAATTGCTCCCCTTGGCTTCATTTTAAATCTCTTATAAGAGGGTTATCTGCTGAAAATCCACCTAGAAGTACCTGTAAACAATAAGTGATCTGGTTTCAGAATCTTCTGAGTAATCTGAACTTATATCTAAAGAATTTCTGTGTCTAAAAATTCAACCCAAGAAGTATTTTGCTGAACTTTCTCAACCTTTTATGCTAATTATTATCAGCATAACCTTTTATGCTAATTATTTTCAAATCTATATGTTTCAAGATAAATTCAGTGTATGTGTTTGTAATTAATTCTCACTTAACTCACCTGAATGTTAACTAAATTATCTGAAACCCATAGAGAGCTTTTATAAAGCTGTCATATGTCCTCTTCCTTGAACAAGGAGACTGACTTTCACCATCAGTACATCGGACATGAACCCAGCAAGAGTTCTCTAGTTTTTCAGCTTGAGCTTTGTTGGTCAACCTGGCCCCTGAGTGATTCATTGCTAAGCTTATTTATGAGATTAATTGCTCTTGATTGAAGTAGAAAAATTGCTCTCCTTTTATCCTATAGAAAGAGATATACAACAGAAGTACCAGGCCACCAAACTGAGTTATAATTCTATCCAGAGCTCCTTGTGGCATCATAAATGGCAGGTGAGGGAGGAGTGATTCTAGGTCTTGCCTCACAATACATGCAGGATCCCCCGGCACTCTAAAAGCCCAATCTTATTCCTTTCCTCTACTTTTAACAGACCCCACTTGATTTTCCTTCCTGACTGTTGCTCATTCTCTTCATTCTCCTTTGCAGCCTCCTACCAGTCAGGTTCTCTTCTTAGTGAAATGCTTCCCACTCTAGAATATGAATTACAATTGCCCAGTGACAGCCAGGATTTATAGGGTTCTATTTTCACAAATAGGTTCACTTTGGCATCTCCCATTACATTGAGACTTCAGTAGAGAACAAACTGAAAAGGAATGCTTTCCATTATTAAAACATTTCAAAGAAGAAACCAGCTCAAAAAATTGAATAAAAGAACAGAAGCAAAGGAGGTGTTCAGTTTTGGGGGGAAAAAAAAAGAATTTGTTGTACCCTGACACACAGGCTTTGAAAAGCTACAGGATAATTCATCTTGAACTGCCAGTTTCAGATATCTCACCAATTTTCCAGAGTTCTCCTCACTTGCAATTAAGGTTAGTCCTGAACGCAGATGCACAAACTCTTAAAATTGCATTTGTCATTGAGAAAATGAGGCAAACTGACAGAAGCTATGAATGCACAACTCTCTGGAGAAGAATATAAAGAGATTAGTTAAATAGAACCTGTGTCCAGTCCAGGGAGCTAAAACAGATCATTTAGATGGAACCTGAAAAATGAGCCTCTCTGGGCTGGCAAAGGAGAGCAAACACCTGGACATAAATATGACATCTCTAAAAATGAAACAAATGATACACTTTGGAGTCTGACTAGGGCGAAAGGTGCAACATCTTGCTATACTTTCTTGAAAAGTGAGAACATCATTTATTGTGATCCTCAAAAGAAGGGGAATAACATTTTTTAAGGTAACAACTCAGTACCTATTGTTTACAAGCTTCAGTGTGTGCAATAGTGCTAACTCAAAAGATGGCCCAAACCCAATAAGATAGAAAACATGAATGTTTTCTGAACTACATATCAAATTGGAAAACACCAGGGACTGACATTGGCTCCTAAACACACTTAACAGGGAGCAATTTCTCCACCCAGATAAAATCAGTGGGGATGAATCTGACCACACTTCCACCAAGAAAAAAAGAAATGTGTGGCCAACTTCAGAGACAACTAAGCAGAGGTATCTGCAATGATTAGTGGATTAAATCACTAAGAAGTGAACTATTCTGATCCTGTGCCTAGAGGCAGATATGGAGTGGGAGTGAAGGAGGGGTCCAGAACGATTGTCTTCTTTTTTTCCCCTAAAATTTTGAGTTTTTTAAAAGGACTCCACAGCTGCAAGAATTGTGTGAGCATTTGGGGACTGTCAAACCCTCACCTGACTTTGTGAAGAATTCTTCTGAGGTGGATTTTATTGCTTTCAGCTGGAGAATCCATTCCACCCCACCAACCCAAAGCCACATGCCCACCAAGCATGGCCTCTCTTCTTCTGCCATGAAGTGATCAGAAAGCAAGAGTCCACCATGGGGAAAACACATGGAGTCAATTTGTACCTCAAGTTAATCTATAACTTTCCACAATCTACAAGAGATAAAAAGATGACAACATCCCAACAGGAAGAGTGGGCCAACAAAGGTCACCTTTGCTAACAGCATTTGTCCCTTTGTAGGTTCTCTATCCTCTCCCTCCCTTTTTGGCGGGGAGTGGTCTTGATTTTTTAAGCGTTCCGTAGAAGAATGTTCAGATATTCCTTTGTTAAACTTCCTCGAGCTTCAGCAACACTAATATTCTGTATCAACATGCAGCATGGAGAAATATTACTGGCACTAAATAAATAAATGAAGGCACTTTAGGGAAAGGGGCAAGGTGATGGATTGCTGGAAGGAAACAGACATCTGTTCCTACTGATAGCATTCAATTTGGCCCACCTTGAAGGACCCCCCACCCGCCACTAGATCTTTCTGCTCTAATGTCACAGAGCAGCTCAGCTCTCCTTCAAGTCACCATGTCAACACAGGAGATCCAACAAAGTGTTGAAAAGCAACATGGAGGACCTCCTTCAAGCACACACTGTGAACAGAAGTAGCAATCACTTCAGTTCTCTGTGCTTAGAAAGCAAACGTGAGCCCTTTCCAACTCTCTGGCTTCCAGTACAAGCTTTGAGGAGGACTGTTACTAGATAATGTTTCCCATGTTGAAGATAAACTCTAAATTTTTCCAGGCCAATCTTGGAGGAAAAGTTCTTGAAGATAAACGAATGCAGCCAAGCAATCTTTGCTTGTAGGAATACTGTGACAACTTCCTGGCCATTAAAATGGGACAATGCCATAGAGATTCTCCAGAAATAGCAAGCTAGCGAGCAAGAGAGAGAGTGTTGTGGAGTAGGAGTCAGTCAGTCTGGAAGTTTAAGTAGTCCTCAAGATATATATGTCTTACAATTTTAGTGTATTTTGTTTTTCAAAGGAGCATACTCACTGAGATACAAAACATAAACGTTCACTAGAGTTCTGTGATGGTTAAGATTGTGTGTCAACTTGGCTGGGCCATAATTCTCAGTGTTTATGTGATCATCCCCATGATGGGATCTGCTGTGAGTAGCCAATCAGTTGAAAGAGAGTTTCCTTGGGTGTGTGGCCTGCATCTGAATATAAGTGGCCATTCTGGCTTTTGCTTGCTCTGGATCCTGCAACTGGCTCCTGTTCATCTGACCTCTGGTTCTTGGGACTTGAGCTAGCAGCTTACCTGCTGATCTTGTGATTTGTTGATCTTCACAGCCTGTGAGCAAGAGCCTTGCTCTCTGACCTGCCAACCTTGGGTTCACCAGCCACTGCAGCTATGTGAATCAGGAGAAGCCTTGCGGTCTTGCCTGCTGATCTTGGGATTAACCAATCTTCACAGCCTGTGAGCAAGAGCCCTGCCCTCCGACCTGCCAATCTTGGGTTCGCCAGCCCCTGTGGCTACGTGAATCAGGAGAAGCCTCTATCCTGATCCATGGACTTGGGACATTTCAGCCTCTACAATTGCATGAGCCATTTCCTTGATATAAATCTCTATACATATATTTATACGCTTTACTGGTTTTGCTTCTCTAGAAACCCCAGCCTAAGACAAGTACCTGACTTCTAAAACTGGAAAGAACTTAAAAACCATTGTATCCAAATATCCTTTTTTACAGCTGAGAAAACTAAGTTCTAGAATGTTTAAGCAACTGATTCAAGGGTGGCTGGTGAGTGATGGAGCCAGGACATGGGTTTCTGTTGCCCAAACCCAGCTCTCTTCCCTGTGTATCATCACATCAGTAATGTACCAGGGATTTAATTGTCTCTAATTACCCAAATCAATGCTCATTTCCATACAAAGCAGCAATTTTATAATAATTTATGTACAAAAATCAAATTATCATTCCAGAAATATTCTGTAAATTGAGCAAGATGGTCAAAGAAAGTTTATGCCCATCACATAATCCTCCCTAAACACTCTGCCCAGGTTTGAGATAACAATTTAAAATTCCCACAGAGAGTTTGAAAAAAGTTCTGTTTTTAAAAGAAAGTGAGTATTTTGTCTAAATAATTAAAATTCTGGAGAGTTCAAATACATCAAGAGTAGAAAGAGGTTATTTTTCATCTGCAGTGAAGTCACCATAAATATAAAGATTTAGATAGGGAAATAATGTGCTGATGACAAGGGTGGTTAGACATGGGAATAAGTGACCCAAGGACGAGTGAAATCGCCTTTCCTTAAAGTCATTAGAATTGTCTCCAGATTCTCATCAGTGCAACATCACTGAGGAAACTCCTGCCTCATGTTTCATTTCCAGGCTTCCTTCCATGACTCTAAACCGCCTGGGGTTTCACAGACCATCCCAATAGTCCAAGGATGGGCTGAGAAATAAATCAAAGGAACCATCTGTGTCCAGTAGGACCTTTATTTCCAGGGCAGCAGAACAGAGATTCTAATAATACCCTGTATTGCCTCCAGCTTTCTCCCAGGGACATTAAAGCCCACCTGGGTGATATTCCTGGGAGGCAATGAAGAGTTGAGGCCAAAACTTTGACATTAGGAAGGCTAAGCTGTTCCTGTGAAATCACAAGCCTGAGCTGGCTCTGAAACTCAAAAGTCTCCTAGTCCTGTGTGCACAGTAAATAAAAGCAGAGCAGGGAAGCTACTAAGGCAGATGCAAGGCCACCGTTGGCAGCAGTAGAACTCGTGGTCAGGTGTTTGGGTTGTTGATACAGGATATCTGGGTTTGACTCTCAGCTCTGGCTTTATGCCCTTGGGCAAGTAATCAAACCTCTCTCTGCCTCAGTTCATATATATAAAATGAGGATAGTGGTAACTAACTTTCAGAGTAGTGGTGAGTATTAAATGAGTTAACTTATCTAAATCACTTAGCACAATGCCTGGTCCACGATAAAACACTAAAAAAAATTCAGAAATTATTATTTTCATTCCACAATATAAACCTTGGCCTTTATATTCACATTTTCTACCACTCTCTCCCTCCTCCTTCTTTCCATAACTCCATTATTTTGTCTCTGCTTTTATCCCACCACCCATCTGTCAGCTTGTTGTACTGTGGTGGTTTGTGTGTTGCTGTGATGCTAGAAGCTATGCCATCTCTATTTCAAATACCAACAGGGTCACCCATGGTGAAGCAGAGGGCAAGAAAAAGCAAGGTAGACTCTAAGTGAGATGGATTGGCACAATAGCCCCAATGATGGACTCAAACATGCAGCTATTGTGAGGATGAAGCAGAACTGGGCAACTTTTCATTCTGTTGTATATAAGGTCACCATGAGTCAGAGTGAACTTTTCAGCAAACAGCTATCTATGTATCTATTCTTCCCTTATCACCTACCTTTGTCTCCCCTTGTTCCCATGGGCAAGACCAACCTCATATTTAATGATTTGAGGGATAGTCAAAAGGACTTGCCTGCCATAACATAAAACTTTCTCTAAAATATCATAAGAAGAAAGTTGATCCTCTAAATAAGTAATCACCCTTTTAATATAAAAGCCCTGGGAGAGGTAATATATTACTAGTGTGACCCCTAATTATTCTAACACATTCTCCTGCAGCTGTATCAGTCTTAAATTATGTTGATTTATTGATCGCTTAATTGCTACCAGAAACCCTGGTGGCAGTAGTGGCTAAGAGCTCCGGCTGCTAACCAAAAGGTTGGCAGTTCAAATCCACCAGTCACTCCTTGGAAACCGTATGAGGCAGTTCTATTCTGTCCTATAGGGTAGATATGAGTCTGAATCGACTTGACAGCAACAGGTTTTGTTCTGTTTTTTTTTTTTTTTTCATTGCTACCTGTCTCCCCACACTCTGTAAACCACAAACGGGAGCTTATCTAATTCACCATTGCATCTCCAACCCCTACAACAGATCCTTAACATGTGATTAAAAAAAAAAATTTCATCAAGTCAATTCTGACTTATAGTTACTCTAGGACAGAGTAGAACTGCTCCATACGGTTTCCAAGTAGCAGAGAAGCTGGTAGAGTAGAACTGCCAACCTTCTGGTTAGCAGCCGTATCTCTTAACCACTGTACCACCAGGGTCCTTAACATGGTTACATGTCAGATTTTGGGGATAACTTGAGAGAAGTCAAAATCTCAAATGTTACATCCATGAAAATCATGGGTTGAGAGATTTTCAACTGTCAGGTTTCTTATGCAGAGAAGTCTTTGAGGAGAGAAACTCACTGGTTCCCTACACTTGGCTGAGCATTAGAAAGCGTTAAAACCTCTACAATGTTTGTGAACTAAATGAATGTTTTTGAACTACTATCAGTTTAATTACTGTGGGCCATAAAGTAGTTGTAAAAAATCAAATTTTTGAAGCACTTCAATGATATGGTTCCCCCATCACAAAAGCACTATGTTTAAAAATAAAGATTTCCTTTTATTTATTTTTTCTCCAAGTTTAAGCAATACATTTAAAACAGAAAACCCAGAAGTAACACAGGCTTAGAATGGAATTCCAGATACTTCAGTAGACTCAACTCTGTTGCAAAATCAAGACAGCTCTTGATAAGTGAGCACACACACTTGAGTTAGGTCACTGTTCTCCATTTGATACTGATATCTTCTGGACACAGTGGGGATTAAAAAGCTCTGAATGTGTGACAGAGCTAGTGGAAAGCACAGGCCAACATCAACAGATTCAATGAGGGAAAGGGTCTGGATTCTGGTTCTGAACCCCCCAAGCCCACCCACCCAACCAAACCTAGCAATACTCCAATAGTTTTCAGCCTTATTTCTCGAGACAAGCCATGCCCAGAGAACATTTTCAAAACCTGTATCTGTGAGAATATGCCCTCAACTGTCCATGCGAATGGGTAATAAAATGGGGTGAGATCAATATATCCAGTTATATTTCTAGACTATAGAGTCAAAACAGAAATAGTCTAAAGTTGACAAATTTTTTCAACTGTACCACAGCAATGATTTATATCTCTTGTAATCTTAATATTGCCTCCAAATGTGTGAAAGAAGGGACTGCACCATTTCAAGAAAGTAATTTTTGGTGTCAAAATAAGTTAGAGTTGTTGTATCAGTTCCAGACAGTTATGAACCTCACCCTGATATATATCTGTGCAATACATCCTCCTTTAAAATATTCTATTTCATTGCTGAAAGAGAAAATGCACTGAAATCATTTTGGGACAAATTTAGACATGTTGGCCAACCAAATATGCAGACAGTTGCTTGGTATGCAATTAAAATACCATCGGTGGAAACAGATGGCTCTGGCAATGGTATTGAGAAATAAACTTTTCCCTTCAGGAAACCAATTCCAGTTGACAGCCTCACTCAGCAAAACGATATGGTGATTTAGTATGGTTCCAGGTAAGAGGTTCACCTGACTCCCATTCAGCACCTGATCAGCCAAGGACAGACTACACAGAGGGGAGTCAGAATACTTCTGAAGTGTAAGCACAGGGATCTATGCACACTACACACTTCACAGACAAGGCACAGCTGAGTTTCTCAAAGCACTCTGTTGGTGCGGTCTCCTAAAGCATAGTGTGAGAGAGGGCTTTGGGGCAGAAGTCATCAATGCTCCTCTCAGTGTCCTAGACGGGACACATTTTAGCAAAAATAAGCTAGAGGTCACCGAGGATACATAACACTTCCAAGCAAGCCCACGATAGAGTTTCTAGGGGATATGCCCGCCCTCTTCATTGTGCTCTGAAAATTCCAAAATGGCAGTTAAGCTTCCCAAGTAATAAAGAAAAGGTCAATGTAAGCTGTGGTTCCAACATACCTAGGGGCGATAGAAAGCCCTATCTCTCAGTATCACTTTCTCTTTTTTTTATGGAAAATGTCATATAATGGACCTCTTTTATCCATCATCTAGCTTTAACAATTATTAGTTTATGACTAATCTACCACCTGACCCTCTACCAATATTGGATATTTTGAGGCAAATCCCAGATACCATGTAATCTCATCTAAATATTTCAGCCTGTATCTCTAAACAATAAGAGATTTTTAAAATATAACTTAACATACATAGAAATTTAGTAATTCTTTAGTATCACCAAATATTCAGTGTTCAAATTTTTCTGGTTGTCTAATTTTTTTTAACTGTTTTCTCAAATCAAGGTCCATATATCAAAATATTTCAATTGATTGATGTCTCTTATATCTCAACATACAGTCTTTGTCTCTCTCTCTCTCTCTCTGTTTGTTGAAGAAACCAGGGTTTTTTTTGGAACCATTTCTCATATCCTGAATTTTGCTGATTATATCCCCATGGTGTAATTTAAAACATCCTTCTCCCCTTGTTTTTTCCTGTAAACTATTAGTTATGTCTACAGGCTTGATTACATTCAGATTTGATTTTTTGATAAGACTACTTCATGAGTGTGGTTAAATACTGGCATCAAGAGTCACATTATTATGTCTGGTTGTCTTTTTGTGATGTTGGCAGTCATTGCCAATCATTGCCAGAATTGTTTCATTAATGGTTGTGAAATGGTGGTATTCTAATTCTATTCTTTCTTTCTTAATTATAGAATAATTCTTTAAAGAATAATATTCCTTCATCAGCTATTTGATGTCCCTGAGGTATAACTTGTACGGGAAAGAAGGTTAAGTGATTCTTCTTCTTTATTCATCAATTTCAAAATATTTAGTTTCCTAGCATTTTCCAAATGGTTTTTTGTTTTGTTTTGTTTTTATGTATTGTTATGAACTGATGAATTTAAAAGAATTTTGCACATTTCAATTCACTGCAGCTATTAGTTCATTGCTTACTGATGCTCAAATTGCCCCACTTTTAAAAAAATGAGGGTCTCTTCAGATTGGCTCCTGGGTTTTTGTCATGATCCAGTGGTCTTTAATAAATCCCTTGCTATCTAATATAATTAGATGTTCCAGGCTCATCTGCACATTTTCTACCACAGACCTGGAATCAGACAATTATCTAAGAAGCCCTGGTTTGTTTCATTGGGAAATGGTATTTAGAGGCCACAATATGGGTGGCTAGGGGTACTCAGTGCTACTGGACTGGTCATTTTCTCCTAGGGCTTTTCAATAGACAAAGTTAGAAAATATTGTTAAAAGAAAATATATCATAAATTTATATCAATATTTTCTATTCAAATTTAGAATAATACAGTTTTTACTTAACTTCTTTGATTGTATATTTATATCTCTTTTCTCTTATGCTAAAAATTTTTATTAACCAAAAGCACTTATGTAATTAATTTCTCCACAGAATAACCAACAGAGTTTTATGTAAAACTTTTGCATTTTTGCCAGTGAGATATTGATATTAAACGTCCTAAATTGGACAACTATTTTGTGGATATATAAAAGAATATAAGAAAGACACGCTGAACTATGCAATGATGAAGAATAATGATGAATCTGTGAAACATCTCACAACATGGATGAATTTGGAAGACATTATGCTGAGTGAAATAAGCCAATCACGAAAGGACAAATATTGTATGAGACCACCATTATAAAAAAACAAGAAAAGTTTTACACACAGAAAAAAAATTCTTTGATGGTTACCAGGTAAGGGTAAATTACTAACTAGAAGACACTTGGTAATACTGGTGAAGGGAAAGGCAGTACACTCTATGGTGGAAATCAGCACAGCATGACCAAGGCAAAGGAAGACACTGAAAGGAACACAAGAACAAAGGGTAACTATGGCAATAACTATAACATAGACAATCCCACAACAACAGCATTAATAAACAACAATTTATGAATAGATACATAGGTAGATAGATATGCTAAAGAGGCATGGGAGGGTGTAAGGGGGCACACCCACTGCAGATATAGGTTAGGTTGTGGATATCTTTACATACATACTTATAGATGTTGCATGTATACTAATATAGACAACAGAACACACAAGGGGCACAGTCATGGAAACTTCTTAAGCATAACCAATCACCTCCCAAGACAAAGATACTAGGCTTGAAGGCTAAGTACCATAGGCACAGAGGGCATCTACATCAATTGACATAACAGTGCATAAAAACAATGTTCAACATCCTACATTGATGAATAGCATCTGGGGTCTTAAAAGCTTACGAGCAGCCATTTAAGATACAACTAGTGGTCTCTTCCTGTCCAGAGCAAAGGAGAGTGAAGAAAACCAAAGACTGAAGGGAGCAATTAGTCCAAACAACTAACAGACCACATGTACCACAGCCCTATATGACCCTGAGACCAGAAGAATTAGACAGTGCCCAGCTACCACTACCAACCACTCTGACTGTGATCACAATAGAGGGTTCTGGACAGAGCTGGAGAAAAACGTAGAACAAAAATCAAATTCATAAAAAAAAAAACCAGACTTACTAGCCTGATAGAGACTGGAGGAACCCCTGAGACTATGGCCCTACTCCACCCCTCTGACTTGGAACTGCAGCCATTCCCAGAAACCACCTTTCAGCCAGCAACAGACAGGCCTATAAAATAAACAGTTACACACAAAAGGTACATGTTCCCTAGGACACACAATTATACAAGACCTCAAGGGCAACATTTGCCCAAAAGTAAAGATGAGAAGGCAGGAAAGGGTAGGAAAACCAGACAAAAGGAAACAAGGAAGCTAGGGCGGAAATGGGGAAAATGTTGACACAGTGTGGGGATTGCAACCAATGTTATGGAAGACTTTGTGTACAAGTTGTTGAATAAGAGACTAATTTGCTCTGTAAACATTCACCTAAAACACAATATTTAAAACAAAAGTAAGAAAGAAATACATGCTGAAACCAGGTTAGTGGGAATGATGTGTGCAACTATTCTCAAATGGTGCAGAAAAAGTTATATGCATAAAAGTGTGTTATCATATTTTTACACAAATAACACACGTGTTACACATTTTGTTTGCCAGCTGCACCTTCCCCTCACGAGGTATTTTTGTAAGCATGCTCTGCTAATTTTTTTACATGTTGCTGTAAAAGAAACTAATAAAGGGTGCTTATGAAAATACCTTGTAGTGAGAAAGCAACAGTTGGCAAAAAATATATAACACACACATTATTTGCATAAAAATACAGTATATGTATGTGTAGAAAGGGATAGATAGATAGAATGATAAAGTAAATGGGACAAAATATTTAAAACTGGCAAATCTTGGGACAGGGTATACAGGAGTTCTTTGAACTGTTCTTGCAATTTTGCTGTTTGAAATTAGTATTTCAAATTAACAAAATAAGAAAGTCTATGTTTTCCCCACTGATCTGAGATGCTGCCTGTTTCATATTCTCCATATCCGTCTGCAACTGGATTTATTCTGTTCCAGTCTTTGTGAAACAACAACACTCTATTTTAATTATAGGGGCTTTATAATATGTTTTACTATCTGGTAGACTTCATCCCTTTTATTGCTCTTCCTTTCCAGGGCTTTCCTGGATATTCTTGCTTCTTTGTTCTCACTTATAGAGCCTTATGATATTTTTCTTGGGATTGCATTACCTTTATAAGTTAACTTAGGGAGGACTGACGTCTTTTTGATGCTCAGTCTTTTTGGCCAAGAACTTAGTACTTATTTCCATTTGACTAAGTCTATTTTTGTGTTTTTAAAGATATTTTACAGTTTTTCTCATCTGTGTTTTGGCAATTTCTGGTTGTTTATTTTGCTGTTATAAATGTGGTATTTTCTTCTATTATATCTTCTAGCAGATTTTGATATCCCTTTTAAGTTTCCCAAATGGAATGTTTTTCAATCATTTTTGCAATTATTCTAAGGCAGCCATTTTCTAACCTGTTTTCAGTATCTTATCATTGCCAACTATGTTGTAAAATTATAAAAATAAAATATACTTAATACACTTTAATTAAAAATTGTAAACACATGCTGTGGTTACTACACGGGGAGATAGTTAGCAATCCCTGAATCCCAAGGGTTAAACTGGTTAAAAGCAACAAATGGCAACTGATATCTTGTATCACTGTACTGACTTTAAAAGGCTTGTATCTCCACATCAAAAACAGAAGGAAACATCACCACTATCATTTCCAAATTTTATCATCACTTTTAACAGACGCTCAATGCTCCCTAAGCAATAACATTCCCTATCCCCCTTCCTCTCATTCCTGGGAAACACTAGTAAACTTTGGTCTCTATATACTTGCCTATTCTAGATATTTCTTATAATGGGATCATACGATATTTGTCCTTTTGTGACTAATTTCACTCAGCATAATGTTTTCAAGTTTCATCCAGATTGTAGCATGTACGAGGATTTCACTTCTCTTTACGGCTGTACCACATTTTGTTTATTCATTTATCTATTGATAGACACCTAGACTGTTTCCACCTTTTGGCTATTGTAAATACTGCTGCAATGAACATTGGTGTACAAGTATCTATTTACATTCCTGCTTTCCATTCTTAGAGTATATACCTAGAAGTAGAATTGCTGGATCATAAGGTAATTCTATGTTTAACACAGAGCATGATGGAAAAATTTGGAAACAGATAGTAGTAATGGTTGAACAACAAGATAAACATAATTAATGTCACTGAATTGAACATGAAAAAAATGTTTAAATTGCAAATGTTTTGTTACATATATTTACCACAATAATAAAAAAAGAAAAAGGGGAGCTAGAAAAAAAAACACAGTCTTGAAGAAATGAAATCAAAATAATCTATACACTGATCAGTGACATTAACATACTTGAAGAAAATATATGTGAACTAACTCTTTAAATAAAGAGTAAGAATTTGTCAAAATTTCTTCAGTCTTGTCAAAAGTAAGGAACTGAATTATAAAAAGAAAAATATATATATGAGGACTAAAGAGGAACCCTCTACTGTGGGGCAAACTACCCCATGACCTGAAAATTATACCCTGCATGATCCTGTAACTCATAGCTCTGCTTCTGCATCTACCAAGCAATCTTTAGGGAATGAAAGTACTTGCCAATGTTCAAGTATCCAACCTCTGCCAATGACATTTCTCACTAAAAACAAACCAATCAGCCTAGTTGTACATACACATCAGTTGTCAGCAAGCCCATGGGGAATACAGCCACCAGGCCTGGATGGCTAAGTGCAGACCAAGGCACTGCCAGCTGACAGGCTTGGGAGCAGCCGCCTCAGGTGGTTACTTATGGCTCTGAAACTAAACATAAGCCATACTGGACATCTGAGGGTGATTAAAAACCATAAAATCCAATTAACATGGTTTCACGTCTGCAAAGATGTTGGAAAACCCTATATTGTTTTAGCTCAGAGATGAGGAAATAGTTGATTTTTCTAGACCTACAAATGGATTCCTGAGAGTCTGGGTGGACAGAGTGACCCCTGAGATTCTTTAGGCATGAAAGATTCCCCGTCTGTATGGATTAAAAAGAACCCTTAAGCAAGGTGGGTTAGAGGCCATGATGCAAATGATTCAAGTATTGTGTGGTGTGAAGCAGCCCTGATGATAAAAGCAGATTTTCTAGAGTCATTCCAATGAATGGAGTTAGGACTGCGTAACATTTTAAACCTCAGCAATTAGGTGGCAGATACTCTCCTCTAGAAGAGATTTAGGAGGATCTACAGGAGCTCCACATCAAAGTCACATTAATTTGAAATTATTCTCCAGAGCAATCCTACCAAGTCCCTTGGTTTTTTCCTATCCAAGAGAGGAAACCCAATAGGATTAGGGAGTTTGACTGCCTGCTTAGAGTTTAATGTTTTACATAGCCAAGCAAATAGATTTGTTACTCTAAAAACCTTTCCAGGCTAAAATTAATTTGAAAACAAAGTTGAAATCTGCTTCCAACTTAGCCTTTACTGTTAAATTTCCATTTAAAATATCATCTCCACTTTTTATATGTCCAATATATTTCCTACTTTATTCTCAAGATTCTTAAGGTCAAAAACTTTAAGAGCTAAATTACAATAAATGATGCTGAAATTATATTACATCTATAAAACCAAAGTCTGGCTAAACCTATGGCTTTGCTAAAATAAATAAGTGGTTTTATTAGCAAATTGCACAGCACATTTAGAAAGTTAAGCCTTCTATTTATTAGCACTGGCTTTCATCTCTGCCTCAATTGCCTTTTACTTTGCCAACTAGAAAGAAACACCAAATACACCTCTGGGGCTTTATGAGGGGTCACCAGGCATTCTCAAAGTCCCTAAACAGACTTGTTCTCAAAAGCCTGGGCATCCTTGGACTTGTAGATGTATCCATTTTCTTCTCATGCCATCTTTTCATTCAACTTCACTAAGAGAACTAGACAGATAGCCAAAAGACAACTTTAAATAATAAACTTCCCTTTGACCTGTGGGTGCACTTTGCCAAAATAAGAATAGGCAGCAAGACCCAAGCTCTGCTCTTTGCCCTGGTACCATAGGTATTTGTTACCTGATGGCTAGATGACATATCACTCTATCAACATTCCAAGACTGAGTTAATGAGGAAATTAGCAACAGACCCAAAGCCTTTTATATTTCCTTTTCTCTTTGGGGGTCTTTTTCACAGCTTTGTGCATAGTATTTTTTCCATCCTCTTGAATCTTTGAGCTATGAAAGCATTTTATCCTGCTACATTGGTCAACCATCAGTTTTTACTGAGGGCCTACTATGTGGAAGAAGAATTCCTATGTGTTAAGACCCTCATGTTGCTGTACTTGGTAATTAGAGAAGGATGATACATACATGCCAAAACATCCTAAAAGGCCTTATAATATGTACATTCCCCTCCCCCACCCTTAAATTAGTTGGCTATTTGTGCCCTGGGTGTGTATGAATGAATTATATCTCTCAGACAAATATGCATACACACACCTGGTGAAATGCTTAGCCTTTGCACTAAATTTTAAGAACAGTACAATTCTTCACATGGTAATCAAAGGAAGAAACAACATTCAAAATAAAGGAAAACACAAGTGCAGAGCATGGAGATGTGAACTAGCATAAGGAACTACAGCTTATGATGGGGGCATAGAAAAAGTTCTGACCAGACAAGTGGACTAGGTTCAGACATGCAAGACCTTGAAAGCCATCTAAAAGTTTGGAGTTTGTCCTCAGGCAATGGAAGAGTTCAAAGTAAGAGAGACATGATGAGATTTGTATTTCGGAAAGCTCATTCTAACAGCAGCATGGAGGATGAATTGGAAAACTTCAAGACTGGATGGGGGGTCCAATTAGGAGGCTGTGGCAATAACCCAGATACAAAATGAGGAAAGTCTGATGTAAATCAGAAGAAATGAATGGAAGGGAACATAAAGGAGAGACTGAGAATGCACACAACTTGTTCACCAATTAAGTATTGGGAAATAAACAAGGGTAGAATCAAAGACGCTTCCAGCTTTCCAGTTTGAATGGTATATTTAGTGTTATTTATCAAGGTAGATAATACAAAAGGAAGAACAGATTTGGCTTGTGGGAAAAATAATGAGCTTAATTTTGAACACACTGAATTTGAAGCAATTGTACAAACCACATGTGGAGATCTCCAGAAGGCAGTTGAATAAATCATTTTGAAGCCCAGGAGTGATATCTGGGCTCAAACTATGGATCTGGATGCCATATGCATATAGCTGGCAGTTTAAGCCAGAGGAATAGGTCAGATCTCTGAGGGGGAGTGTAGAGAGAGAGAATAAGACAGAGGATAGAACCTGGTGTTCCACCAACATTTTAGGGGCATGCAGAGGAGAAGGGGCCAGCAAAAGTGACTGAGAAAAACAGAACCTTCACCAGCTGGAAGAGAACCACAAGACTGTGCTAGCACAAAAACCAAGGATGGAGAGCACTGCAAGAATAAAGACATGGTTTACATAGTCATATTCCACCAAGAACATACCGAAAGAAAAAAAAGAGAAATAATAAGGACAACACTGGATTTGACAGTTAGAGTATGGTCCTGAAAGATGTCCAAGAGGATCAGATCCAAAGCACACGTGGACAGTCTGAAGGGAGGGAAGAGATGCTTTGCCCTCTAAGATTAGTGATAAGATGAAAATACAAAGAAAGGAAGTTCATGTCAATGGACTCAGTTTTTCTGTGAAAAGGCAGCAGAAGATATCTGCTGAAAGGAAATGGGGCAACAGTGAGGGAGAACACTAAGGAGAGTCCATGATATTTGGGAAAGATGTTCTGGGAAATTTCTTCTCTCTCTCACACCACCTCCTTGGTATTCATTCCATACACAACCTTAACACACACAGCAAAATGCCAGGCTCATAATAGGTCTTTAATATTCATTTTTTAGATTAATTTATTCTCATTTATTGAGTGCCTACTTTCTGCAAGGCGATGAGCTAGACTCAAGAGATGCAAAGAGATGTGAAACATTTGGAGAGCTGTAATACTCCTGTTATAGATTGAATTATGTCCTCCAAAAATATGTGTTGTAAATTCTAACCTCCCTGGTAGCGCAGTGGTTAAGTGTTCGGCTGCTAACCAAAAGGTCAGCCATTCAAATCCACCAGTCACTCCTTAGAAACCTTATGGGGCAGCTCTACTCTGTCCTATAGGGTCCCTATGATTCAGAATCAATTCAATCACTGAGGGTTTGGTTATAATCCCATTCAGGAATGGGTTGTCTTTGTTATGTTAATGAGGCAGGACTACTGTAGGGTGTATCTTCAGTCAATGCCTTTTGTGATGTAAAAGAGACTAAAACAAGCAAGCAAAAGAAGCAGAGATGGGAAAAGAGAGATGTCAAGCCACATGAAGATCTCCCGGAAGCAGAATCTCAAAGAGACAAGGACATTTCTCCAGAGCTGATAGAAAGCCTTCCCCTAGAGCCAGCAGCATGAATTCGCACTTCTAGCCTCCTACACTGTGAGAAAATAAATGTTTGTTAAAGACATCCACTTGTGGTATTTCTTTTATAGTAGCACTAGATAACTAAGATAGCTCCTCATCAAAATTTTATCTGTGTAATGTTTGTGTTTTATCTGAGATCCAACAGAATGTGGAAATTATTGAACAACAGCATTAATATCACATGCAAGTAAAATTTTGCTGGAGATAATTCAAAAATGGTTGCAGCTGTACATAGACAAGGAACTGTCAGAAATTCAAGCCAGATTCAGAAGAGGATGTGAAACAAGGGATGTTATTGCTGATGTCAGATGGATCTTGGCTGATAGCTGAGAATACCAGAAAGATGATTACCTGTGTTTTATTGCTATGCAAGGGCATTCAACTGTGTGGATCATAACAAATTATGGATAACATTGTGAAGAATGGGAATTCCAGAACACTCAATTGTGCTCATGTGGAACCTGTACATAGACCAAGAGGCACTCATTCAAACAGAAAAGGGGATACTGCATTGTTTAAAATCAAGAAAGATGGGTGTTAGAGTTATATCCTTTCACCATACTTATTCAATATGTATGCTGAGTAAAATAATCTGAGAAACTGAACCATCTAAAGAAGAACAAGGCATCAAAATTGGAGGAAGACTTATTAACAATCTATGATAGGCAGATGACATAACCTTGCTTGCTGAAAGTGAAGAGGACTTGCAGCACTTACTGGTGAAGATCAAAGACTACACCTTTCGGTATGAATTACAACTCAACATAAGAAAAACAAAAACCCTCACAACTGGACAAATAAGCAACATCAAGATAAATGGAGAAAAGATTGAAGTTGTCAAGGATTTCATTTTACTTGGATCCACAACCACTGCCCATGGAAGCAGCAGTCAACAAATCAAATGACATATTACATTGGGCAAATCTACTGCAAAAAAAGTGTTAAAAAGCAAAGACGTCACTTTGAGGACTAAGGTGCACCTGACCCAAGCCATGGTGTGTTCAATCACCTTATATGTATGCAAAAGCTGGACAATGAATAAGAAAGATCAGAGAAGAATTAATGCCTTTGAATTATGGTGTTGGCAAAGAATACTGAATATATCATGGAGTGTCAGAAGAATGAACAAATCTGTCTTGGAAGAAGTACAGCCAGAATGCTCTTCAGAAGCAAGAATGGCAAGACTTTTCCTCACGCACTTTGGACACGTTATCAGGAGAACCATTCCCTGGAGAAGAACATCATGCTTGGTAAAGTAGAGGGTCAATGAAAAAGAAGAAGACCCTCAAAAAGATGGATTGACACAGTGGCTGCAACAATAGGCTCAAACATAGCAACGATTGCGAGGATGGCATAGGACCGGGCAATGTTTCGTTCTGTTGTACATAGGGTCACTACGAGTCGGAACCAACTCAATGGTACCTAACAAAGACAACAATATGTGCTCATCCTTCAGGCCTATATTTAAAATGCCACTTCCTCAGGAAGACATGTCCCCAGTCTCCAGACTAGGTTAGGTTCCACTATTAAACACTCTCAACACACCATGTGTTTTTCCTTAGTAGCTTTTATAGTAATGATAGCTAAATAATTAGTTGTATAATTATCAAATATGTATATTAGCATAAAGTATTATGTAATTTTATATAATTTTAATGTCTATCTCCTTCCCCAACCAAATTGTAAGTTCCCCAAAGTCTTCTTTGTTCATTGGTGGATCCTCGGCATCAATAGGATGACTGGTATTTATTCATTCTTTCATTTATCCAATAATTATTCAGTCCTCATTATATTAGAGACATAGTGCACATAACAGACACTTCAAAAATATTTATTGTAACACTATTGAAGAAGAAGAAGAAAGTAGGAGGACTCACACTACCTGACCTCAGAACCTACTATATGGCTACCATAGTCAAAACAGCCTGGTACAGGTACAACAACAGACACACTGACCAATGCAGTATAATCAAGAACCCGGATATAAATCCATCCACCTACAGTCACCTGATCTTCAACAAAGGCCCAAAGTCCATCAGATGGGGAAAAGACAGTCTTTTTAACAGATGGTGCTGGCAAAACTGGATGTCCATCTGTAAAAAAAAAATGAAACAGAACCCATACCTCACACCATACACAAAAACTAATTCAAAATAGATCAAAGACCTAAATATAAAACCAAAAACTATAAAGATCACAGAAGAAAAAATAGGGTCAATACCAGAGGCCCTAATACACAGCATAAATAGGATATAAATCATAACTAACAATACACAGACACCACAAGATAAGCTAGATAACTGGGATCTTCTAAAAATTAAACATCTGTGCTCATCAAAAGACTTCACCAAAAGAATAAAAAGAGAACCTACAAACTGGGAAAAAATTTTTGGATATGACAAATTCGACAAACGTCTAATCTCTAAAATCTATAGGAAAATCCAACACCTCTACAACAAAGACAGATAATCCTATTAAAAAATAGGCAAAGGATATGAACAAACACTTCACCAAAGAAGACATTCAGGCGACTAACAGACACACGAAGAAATGCTCACAATCAATAGCCATTAGAGAAATACAAATCAAAACTACGATGAGATACCATCTTACCCAGACATTACTGACACGAATCAAAAAAAAAAAAAAAAAAAAGAGAAAATAACAAATGTTGGAGAGGCTGCAGGGAGCTTGGAACTCTTATACACTGCTGGCAAGAATGTAAAATGGTACAACCATTTTGGAAAACAATATGGCACTTCCTTAAAAAGCTAGAAAAAGCAATACCATATGATCCAGCAATCCCACTCCTAGGACTATATCCTAGAGAAATAAGAGCCATTACATGAATAGACATATGCACACCCATGTTCACTGCAACATTATTCACAATGGCAAAAAGTTGGAAACAACCTAAGTGCCCATCAACAGACAACTGGATAAACAAACTATAGTACATACACACAAAGGAATATTACACAACCATAAAGAACAATGATGAATCTGCTAAACATCTTACAACATGGATGAGTCTGGAGGACATTATGCTGAGTGAAATAAGTCAATCACAAAAGGACAAATACTATATGAGACCACTATTATAAAAACTCATGAAAATGTTTACAACAGAAGAAAACAATCTTTGATGGTTACTAGGGAGGGAAGGGGTAGGGAGAGAAAAACACTAAATAGACAATACGTAAGTGGTAACTTTGGTGAAGGGTAAGACAGTACACAATACTGGGGAAGTCAGCACAAGTTGACCAAAGCAAGGCCATGGAGGCTTCACTGACACAGCCAAACTCCCTGGGGGACCGAATTACTGGGCTGAGGGCTGGGGACCGTTGTCTCAGGTGACATCTAGCTTAACTGGCATAACATAGTTTATAAAGAAAATGTTCTACATCCTACTTTAGTGAATAGTGTCTGGGGTCTTAAAAGCTTGTCAGCAGCCATCTAAGATACTCCACTAGTCCCAACTGTCTGGAGCAAGGGAGAATAAAGAACACTAACGACACAAGGGAAAGATTAGTCCAAAGGACTAATGGACCACAACTGCCACAGCCTCCACCAGACTGAGTCCAGCACAACTAGATGATGTCCGGCTACCACCACCGACTGCTCTGACAGGGATCACAATAGAGGGTCCCAGACAGAGCTGGAGAAAAATGTAGAATAAAATTCTAACTCACAAAAAAAACCGGACTTACTGGTCCGACAGAGACTGAAGAAACCTCAAGAGTATGGCCCTCAGAAACCCTTTTTGCTCAGTAATGAAGTCATTCCTGAGGTTCACCCTTCAGCCAAAGATTAGACAGGCCCATAAAACAAAACAAGACTAAATGGGCACACCAACCCATGGGCAAGGATGAGAAGGTAGGAAGGGATAGGAAAGCTGGTAATGGGGAACCCAAGATCGAGGAGGTAAGAGTGTTGACATGTCACGGGGTTAGCAACCTATGTCACAAAACAATATGTGTATAATTATTTAATGAGAAACTAATTTGCTCTGTAAACCTTCATCTACAGTACAAAAAAAAAAGTTCTAATGGAAAAAAATATATATTTGTTGAATAAATGAATGAATGAATGAATAAAGTGCTAGGAAGGCTCATTTTCTGAAGGACAAATCCTAATAAGCAAGCCACATGTAATCACAATTTGCTAAGGTACAAACTACTTGCTAAATGTATTCCAAGTGTTGGTTGCTCACTAGGGTGAATTTAAATGGGGAGAGCTGACTTTTGACAGAAGTGATGATTTTCAAAAATATAACAAATATGGGTTGGAGCCAATGGTAGAGGGGTGTGTGGCCCAAAAGGAAATGTCATTACTAGAACCACTCTTTCCAGTTATTCACAGGCTAGATCTGGCTATGTACTACAGCCCTTTTCAATAAGAAAAGGAAATAAAATTTCTTACCTTAATTGAAACATGAATAATACTTCTGTTCTGAAACCATAAACATATGAGTCCAGCAATTGTTTGACCAAAGACTGGAACTCTTAAAAGCAGTAGAATTCTGATAAAATAAGTATCATCATACTTTTCAGTCTCTCAGATTTAATTAAAGTTTAGAAATGAAAAAAAATACCTCTACTGTTGCTATTTTGGGGAAAAAAAAACCAGCAAAATAATAAGCATTGAACTCATCCAGCAAGCTCAAAACTGTCCACTATGCAAAGATATGAAATTGAGAGCATTTCTTAGCCTTTCTGGACTATTTGAACTAAATGGAGCATAAAAAGGCTTTACCCACTTGTTGTCATTTTTTTTTTTTTTTTCATTCACCCTCTTAAGAAGACCAATGAGTTTTTGAATAACTAAACAGTTGGCCTGGAATCATGCTTGACCGTCGGAATTTGTACACTGTTGAAACGGGTGGCCTTGAACAACAGAGGTAAAAACCTTTTCTGCAGTTGCTCTTTGCCAATATATCACTCTTGCAAACAGCTTTCAAAAATCTAGAGGCCTTCAACAGCAAAGCCATTTGGCTTGCAAAGGTTCCTTGGCACTTGCCATAGTCACCCCATCCAGGGTCTCTTTAGTTTCCATCCTCGCTTATATCTCTAGTATAAAGGAAAAGCAAAGCACTGACATCATTTTCATCTCCTGTCCCCACCCCCTTACAAAATGATAATAAACAAACCAAAAGCCAATTAAAAGAAAAGTCAGGGCTTATATTAAGCTAGAATGCACCAAGATGGCATCCTAGTTGTTAAAAGGTGACATTTTTCTATACCACGTGAATGACTCTCTTCCTCTCCAGCCATCCCACAATCTAGCAAATACACAGTTAATACCTGACACCTACAGAGGTAGCTATTCTGATTGGTCAATTTCTGCAATGCCTGAGCTATGTGTGATGATAAAGAGAGAGAGAAAGAGAGGGAGAGAGAGAGAAAGGAAGGGAAGGAGGGAGGGAGGGAGGGAAACTGTCAGGGAAACACACACACACACACACACACATATATGCTTTAATATCATTCTTGGAAGAAGACAAACCGCATTCATTTTCTTTCTAGAACCTACTTCCTGACTCCCTATAGTCCGTCATAGTTTTCTCTAGCACATAAGCAAATGGGTTAATTTCACAGTTAAGGATAAGAAACCAATGCATAAATATCCCTGTATTTCCAGAGATAAATTATAGCAAAGCTGGCAAGAGAAAAGAATATTGTAATGATAACCCAACTGTTGCTTTGATTTTCCTTAAGAAATTCGAGATTTTTTACCCCCAAAGAAAATCTTCCAATGCACTTTGTAATACAGCTGAAAACCAATGATATGAAAGAAGATCAGACTGTGCCCAAAGCCTAAGGCATGCTAAGGGGACTTGTTTCTGGGTTTTATTCACCCATTCACCCCAAGGTTAAAATGTAGCTTCACTATTTCTAACAATCTCATGGGAAGCAGAGAGGTAGGAAGCAGGGACCTAACTAGGAAAATAGAGCCTAGGGAAATTAGCGTTAAATTGCTGAATGATCTTTCACAGCTGGCAATAGAAACTGTGAAGGCCAATAGAAACTGCTAATTGGTGCCTATCCCCACCCTCCAAATGGCACCCAGGGAACTTGCCCTACCTTCCTTCCCCCGACCCCCCACCCTGAGGGAAGGCCTAACACACACTTTTTTTTATTTCTTTCAGAAAGGGCCCTAATTGAAAGTCCTGTTCTAAGAAAGTCATTGGTCCAAATATACACAGAACATCACTAGGGGTAACTAGCAGAGCTGTTCATGAGAGTCTGATGATGTTCCCTCCCACAGGCCCCTTTCTTTTTGGATGTGAACTTGGAAAGAATATTCTAAACAATGGAAATGGCTTAATTTGTTAGGATGGTGATGTACAGTGATCACTTTTCCCCTCCATCTAGACCATTGTTCCTTTTTTTTTTTTTTGTCCCCTAAGCAAGGGTCAAGAAGCGCTGGTGGTACAATGTTTAAAGCCTTTGGCTGCTAACCAAAAGGTAGGCAGTTGGAACTCACCAGCCACTCTGCAGGAGAAAGACGTGGTGGTCTGCTTCCTAAAGATTTACAACCTTGGAAACCCTATGGGGCAGTTCTACTCTGTCCTCTAGGGTTGCTGTAAGTTGGAATCAACTCAACAGCAGTGTGTTTGGTTTTTTTGGTAAGCAGGGTTCACCATGAGTTGAAACAGACTCCACGGCAACTGACAACAAGGCTGGCTTTTTAGACTATTTTTCCTAATAACCCCTCAATGAAATTTCAATGCCAAAGATATATTGTATATGTGTTTATCTACTATATGTATATCTGTGCTTCATATATGAAGAGTAAGATTTTTTGCCCCCCACCCCACAAAGAACCAATATTTTCCCCCTTGGGGGCAATAATGCCTCCGTTAAGAGTGCAAGTTTTAGACTCCTTTTCTTTTCACAGTGTATGCATCTCAGGACCTCACTCTACAAGCCTTCAACCCATTCAAGGCCTAGCTCATGTCCCATTTGGAGCCAGCAGCATGTACACCCTCAAAGGTCTAAAATGTGCCATCATGTACACAGTCAAAATGGTATCCACATGTATTCCCAACCATCATGGCTTATGGTTATTACGTTCCCAAACTGGTTCGCTGTTGCTTTGCACATATTCCCAAACTGGTTTGCTGTTGCTTTGCACATATTTCCAAATAATCTTGGCTATTATTTTGCTGCTAAATCACATGTATCTGCTCACATGTAATCCACTATCTAGCAATATAATTACATGTGTTCTGAGCTTCTCCAGAACACTGAGTCTGATCACTTTTTCCTCCATAAATTGGAAAATCATATTTCCCCTTTTATACCATACACATTTTTAAAGAACATAGCCTCTCTGAAGTGTCCATTCATATAAAGTTCTTAAAACTTTCCAACTTCCAAACTCCTTATTTTTCATAATCTATACCAACTGTCAAATCATGGGTGAAAGTGGCAAAAATGGGTATTCACACTTGTTTTTTCAGCTCCCCACTCAAAGAAAATAATTAAAGTTGGCTCTGCCTTTTTTTACAATGGGTTCTAAAAATCCTTCAAATGTGGATTTTTAAATTGAGAAGGTGTTTCCCAATTATACAAAGCAGAGGGAATCATTACACAGACACCTAACACTCTGGGGGAAAGTCTACACATTCAACTCTAGCCATCATAAAACACAAGTATCCTAAACAGAACATTTATGCTGTACCCATAACACCTTCAGCCTTCATTTAGTGGTCTCACCTTCTCAGTTAGTCTACTCCAAGGCTGCTGATAGCATCCAATTAATCAACTGAGTATTAAGCCTTGTGATGCAGAGCAATGAAGTGCTAACAAGGACCATGTGTGGTTGCAAATAGCCTAGTGTGACCAGCCAAGCTTGCCAAATGCAGAGGAAACGCTCAAGACAGAGCTATTAGGAATCCTAGAGGGTGACCCCAAGTAGTAACACTGTGTGTGTTGGAGCATGCCAAGAGCCTGAGAGAGATTCCAAATGGTGCACTGAAGTTTTGTGTCAATTCATTTTCAAAATCTTTTTGGGAGTTCCTAATTCATTCATAATAGTGATCGTAGGATGTGACCCTTCAACACATAACAATCTAAATTAATTTAATTCATTAGGAAGAATGAGTACCCAAAAAATAGACATTTCCAAATTATGCCACACTTTGGCCTTCTCCCCTCAACTAATTAAGCAAAATTCATAATTTGTTAACATATTGGAAATTCTTTTTGAAAGACTTGAGTTCAAGGCCAACTTCAACTTTTAATCAACACTTCAGAGTCACATGTTTTCATATTTTGCATTTTCACCACTAATTTATCAGCTTGACATCAACTGCATGCTGATATTAGTGGCCTGCCTAGAATTTCTATCTCAATGTTTCTTAGCTAAGGATGTGCCTCTGAACAGCCTGGAGAGTTCCTAAACATTGGCATTCTGAATCCTATACCTGGAGAGGCTGATTAGAACATGGTCTGGGAAGGGGTTCTGGAATCTTTGTTTTTAAATAGTTACCCCAGATTTGGTTTGCACATAGATTTAGGAATAAGTGCATTAGTCTTTTGAAACATGATTCAATTAACATTTTTAACTTAACATTTTAAAATTTATATACACTTTTAGGAAACCCTGGTGGCATAGTGGTTAAGAGCTAGGGCTGATAACCAAAAAGTCTGCAGTTTGAATCCACCAGGTGCTCCTTGGGAACTATGGGGCAGTTCTACTTTGTCCTACAGGGTCACTATGAGTCGGAATTGACTTGACAGCAACAGGTTAGACACTTTTAATGATTTCTGGAAACCCTAGTGGCGTAGTGGTTAAGAGCTCAGCCTCTAACCAAAAGATCAGCAGTTTGAATCCACTGCTCCTTGGAAACCCTATGGGGCATTTCTACTCTGACCTATAGGGTCACTATGAGTCAGAATCGACTTGACAGTAACAGGTGTGATTTGGTTGGTTTAATGATTTTTGTATTATTTAAATACAACTTTAAACCTGTCTGCTGTGTAGAGACAATGGGGCAGTCCTTTTCCGAGGTGGACGTTTGTGGTTGCCTGTTGTTCTGGATAATTTTGTTGCATGAAAAACCATCCTGAAACTTAGTTGTGGAAGACAACCATTGCTTTATGTTCACTGATTCTGAAGTTTAGGAATTCAGACAAAGAACAGCAGGGAGGATTCAAAGGCTAGGAGTGACTCGACAGTTGAGGGCAAGAATCATCGGGAAGCTCCTTCATTCACATCTGACACCTATACTGAGATGACTCAAATGCAAGCTCAGCTGGGACTGCCAACCAGCATATCTCACATAGCCTCTCATGTGGCTTGGGCTTCCTCACAACGTGGCAGCCTCAGCATAGTTGAATTTCTTAGTCTACATGAGTGTTTCCAGGAGATAATAAGGAAATAAACAGGTAACTAGCAAACAATGATGTAAGGGCTTAGTGGGAGCCCACAGAGGGCCTTGGGGAGTTGGTCAACTCTTCTCGGAGGTGGTGAGACATGAGCTGGGCATTGAAGAATGAGTAGAGGTATACTCTCGAGGGGAATTCCCAGGAGGGAACAAGCCAGGCCAAGGCCTGGAGACAGAGAAGAGCAAGGCAGCAGGAAAGCACTGGAAATGAGGCTGGGAAGGTGGGCAAGAAAGATTGCACGGGTCTTGTATACCAGGCTACAGAGAATGATGTATATCCTATAAGCAGTATTGATAATGAAATCTCCCTTGAGGGATTGCTATGATTATTAAATGAGATGTTGTATAGAAAACACTAGAACTGTAGATAGCATAGCTTCTCCCACAGTTGTTTAATTACCCAAATTAAAAAAAAAAAAAAAACACTCACAAAGGAATTTTAGGCACTATAGACCCTGATGGTGCAGTGGTTAAGAGCTATAACTGCTAACCAAAAGGTCAGCAGTTTGAATCCACCAGCCACTCCTTGGAAACCTTATGGTGCAGTTCTACTCTGTCCTATAGGGTCACTATGAGTCAGAATCGACTTAATGGCAATGGGTTTGGTTTTTTGGTTTATAGGTTCATGGGTAAGAGACTTGAGGGTGAGGGGCACACGTTATAGTGTTCCTCTGTGTCTACCTGTTTTGGCTTAAGGCAGGCCCTAGATCGAGACTTCCTCTTTACATTTCTGACCCAAGCAAAAAGAAACACACGCGCACACACATAGAAATTCTGCAAGGTCTATTAAACTATGGGTAGTATGTGGTCCACTATGGTGGGAATGAGAAAGCAAAAACGACACACTTGTCAGAAGGAAGAACATGCCCTTTTTTGACCTGCAAACAATTCTCACCTTCCTGCATAATGGGCTCTTAGACCAGTCATTGCATTAAGACAGTACATTTCCACATGGCTTTATAGTTTCCAGAAAGCCTTCTGATTCACTTTCTCGTTTAAAATTCACAAATAGAAATTCCTGTAGCAGATGGGGAGGAAAGATAGATTTTAACAGCTCCATTTTTCAGTGTGAGAGTAGAGAGTCAAAGACATTGAGTAATTTCTTTGCAGTCATACTGCCAATAGATGGCAAAGCCAAGGCTTGTGAGCACCTCCCACACTTTATCCCCTAGGAACTAACCTGATTGTCTTCACTAATTATACAATGGAAAGTCTCACCACAGACACCTCAGCTATACAACTGAAAGTGCCTGAACCATCAGTTCAAAAGAGTTGTTCACTTACATATCATTAGCTGAGGTTTATTGAGTGCTTACTGCATTACATGACTGGTATGGTTCTAAGCATTTTTCATGTACAATGTTTTTCAGTTATAAAGCTTGTCTGTAATGTGCGAATTTATTCATACCAGGTGGATAAATAGGGGGTGTAATCCCAAAACACAGAATTGTAGTAGCTCAGACCCAATTTTTCACCAGGTAATTTGATTTACACCACCTAAAAGGACCAAAATGCAGAAAAACATCAACCAGTTGTAAACAGTGACCATGGAGGAAACAAAACACACACACACCCCTTACAGTCTCTCTCTAACCCCACTTGCCCACATGCTTTGCCCTATCGGTATACATAGTGCTGTCCTCCCTCTCAAATTCACATAATTTTCTTGCTGAAAGTATTTACTTCCACATCCCAAGCATGAGTAAGCATCCTGGGTAGATGAATCCATGTAGCAAATGAAAAGGGAAAGCCTTAAATCTTGAGAAGCTTAAAATGTAAAACACTTAGAAAGAAACAAGAGAATTTGTGATTTCACAAGAGCAATAAGCCTAAACAAATCTACTATGTGCAGTATCAGTGACAATGCAGCAAAAATAAAAGAAACCTGTTGTTATGGATTGAATAGTGTCCACAAAGAGATATGTTGAAGTCCTAACCTCTGGTACCTGTGAACATGACTTGTTTGGAAATAAAGTCTTTGAAGATATTACCAGTTAACATGCGGTCATATCAGTTAACATTAGGTTGAGTCCTAATCCAATCTGAGTAGTGTCCTTATAAAGAGAAGAGACAGAGAGACAGGCAGAGGGAAGACAACCACGTGACAACAGAGTTATGTGTCAGCTACAAGCCTGGGGCTACCAGAAGCCGGGAGAGACAAGAAATGATCTTCCCCTAGAGATGTCGGAAAGAACATGGTCCTGCCAACACTCTGAATTGAAACTACTAGCCTCCAGAAGTGTGAGACAATAAATTTCAGTTGTTTAAAGCCACTCACTTTGTGGTACTTTGTTACAGCAGTGCTAGGAAACTAAGATGCCTGGTAAGCAGGAAGAACTTAAACAAACCTTCAGAAGGTTGCAGGTAAAGATGATGACAATGTAGACAACGATGATGAAGTCCAGCGGTTTCCCACTGGAGTTGAACACACCATAGCTATCATCTTCGGGAACTGGGCTGCCAGGCGCCTGCATGGATTGAAGGCAATGGCCCCAATGCCAAGCAGTGCACCCAGCATCCCACTGAAGACATACATGCTGCTTCTTTAAGAAAGGAGGAAATGGCAAAACCATAAATGTTGGATTTTTAACCTAATACAGAAGAAAGGAAACAGAACAAAAAAGCCACAGCACATTTGATGCCATCACATTTTATTCTACAATTTCCTTCTTTCCTCTGTTCTCTATAACTCAAAAGTCCCCCACATTTCACTGTACAATGCCACCAAGCAAACCTTGTGCTTTCTGTCAGGTGAAGTGCTCCATGTATCCTACTGTTTTTTTTTAAATTTATTAGGGATTTAAGATGTTTAAAATTTTTATTGGGTTTTTACAGAGTATCCCTTTCTAGACTACACAAGTTCTATTTTTCCCAGAAGCCCCGTCATTTTTTATTGCATGAAATTCTATAATGCCTTGAGTTTTAGGAACACATATATTGTAAGAAAAACAACCGTATTATCTCATTTAATCATCATTTTATCCCCATTTTACAATCAAGAACACTTGGTGTGGTTTTCACATGACATCAAAATCTTGCATCTGGAGCATCTTCTCCCAACCTGTGTTCCCTTTCCTTCTTTTAATATGTTAGCCATGCTCCTCCCCCACTCCCATCTAAGAGTCTTTCCCTAGGACAGCATGCTGAGAGAAATTACAAATAGGGAGCAGCTCCCCAGCCCCACTGAAAGGAAGGAACTTGCTCAGCATCCAAATGGAAACTGGTTTCTGCAATTTGGGTCAAAAGTTCACCAAAAAGTTCTCAAGAGAAGTTCTAAAGGCCAAAAGAAAGAAACAGAGGGACTTCCAAAAGAATAGATCCCAGTGAGAAAAAAAAAAAAAAAATCCAACTAGCAATCTGAAATAACACAGGCAATTTTCCCAAAGCAACTGATAACTAGTAACTATTGAGTTATTTTCCCCAAGGTCAGCTGCAGAGTAGGAATTAGAAAGACCAACTTGGGACTCTTCACTACTTTTAAATATTGTGTTTCTGTTGCTTGGAACACTCATATTTCTGCATCAGACTGCTATATTTCACACCCCTTCTGGCTTCACATAAGAACAAGGTCAGTATTTGTAATGGAATCGGGGTGCGATGGTGAATGATACAGATGTATATTTTACTTGGATCAAATGCAATTCACCTTTCTTCTCTGAGTAAACGCAAATCCTGAGAGAGGCTGCAATGTATAAACCTTCAAAAGGAGGCCCTCCTTGGGTATTCAAAACATATTTTATCAAACCACACGATCCTCTTGTTTCAAGCAAGAAGCATCTACAAAGAAAAAAGACAGTTTCTGTAAGACACTTTTTGGGTGTTATTTATTTATTTATTTTTTTTTGGATGGTTATTTCTTCTGGGGGGAGTTTTAAATGTTAACAGAAAAATCAAATTATATATTCAAGTACTTGGTGGAATTGGGAGTAGGGGACATAGGTGAATGAGTTCAAGTAGAATTTTCTCAGGTCCTTTGCATCGAGTTTTTAAGAGGGGTTTGAAGTAAATGTTTCTACATTAAAGTGAAATGCTAAGGCCAAGATGAAGAGAATCACTTCTATTCTGCTTCTGAAATAGAGACAGAACAGGATCTATCTTGCAGCGTACAATAGATTCTCTCTCATTTGGAAATAGGCAGGAACTAAAAGATACAGAACATTAAACTTTCTACTAGACCTCTATTTTATTCCATTTGTGGCCACATATGCCTGTTGAATCCTGACCACAGAATCAGAAAGTTGAAAAGACTTTGAGGTTCATCTAATCCACACCCAAGCCTATGGGAAGACCTCCCACTAAACTTCCAGAAACATGGGGACTTACCCTGTTTTTAAAGACCTCCACGAAGTCTTACAAAAAGTGTTCAAACACCAGCTCTCCTGCCAGCAGTCGACTTGGCTTGTAGAATTTGCATTGGCCCCACCTCCACTAATCAATCCCACCTCCAGCTCCTTGGAACAGTCCCGTTGTCTCAACTCTAAATATTCCAACATCTGCCTGCAGCTAATGTGTGTATGTTGCCCAGCTCTGGCCCCCAAGCCAGAAGAGACTTGTTCTAATCACTGTTGGGGCCAAGGCAGAGGTATGGACTGTGGATCTGAGGCAGACAGAGCCCCTTTCACCCTCCGTTACATAACCATTGGCAGTCCTTCCGCTTCTGAGAGGATAGGGTGAGGAGGCAAATTCTTAAACACTCAGGAGTTTTGGAGTGTTTTATGCAAGGAAAAAAGATTCATATATCTTCCATTAGGGAGGCTGCCTGTGACACCTGATATGAAATATTAGTCTATTTTTTTTTTAGATGGTGAACTAATGAACATTTAGCTACTCCAAATCAAACTCCCCATCAAACCTCAAGGTTTAGAGGACTAGCTTCTAATGAAAGTCCTACTCTGCTGGCGTGGGATAGCGAGAAGTAAACATTTTCTTTTCATTAATATGAAAGAATTTGAAGTGCTAGAAACAGCAGCAGGACTGAAGAAACGTATTAAAAATGATGTTTCCCTAGAAATATCTGTAGCCAGAAACCTGAACCAGGAATGAGGACTACTCAGTAAAGGCTGGAGGGAATGTCTGCTTTCCTCTCCCGTCACATCATCTCCCTCAGAGTGGCTCCTGAAGGTGTTTTTTCCTCCATTTCCCCTGGCAGTGGTTTAAGCATTCCCCCATCTTGATCATCCAATGGCCTGAGAAACACATGGAGGATTATGAGCAGTACTAATCAGAGCAGCCTGAATCACTTTAAAAAGAACAGGGGAGATCACTCCACCCTCCAGTCCTCGGCAGACAAGCCACTCTGGAAACAGTTGAGGGGCCATCACCCCACTTGTGAGATGTTGAGACCGGTTTGATCATCTGCCTCCATTTTAGCAACAGAACTAGAGAGACCTTGAGCTGTAAAAAGACTCCACTCCAAACGGAACAACGAGAACAGAAATAATGAGAATGTTCATGCATTGTGAAGTACATAACCAATGTCATTGAACAACTCGTAGAGAAATTGTTGAATGGGAACCTAAACTACTGTGCAAACTTTCACCGAAAACACAATAAATATAATTTTTTGAAACAAAGACTTCATTCCACTCCATTGTCGATTCAGTCTACAATGGGATAACTCTGAGAGAAACCCAAGAGCCAGATGAAAATGGAGTGGCCTGCAGGATCAAATTCTCCTCAGGTGGGGCAGGTTTTCAAAAATCCAGGCCTCTCAAACCCAGGACAATATCCCAGAGAGTTAGGTAACCAGCTATATCCTACAGGTAAGACTACTTGCTATGCTTTATGTGCTGTTGTGTTCTCTCTCTGAAGATATCATTCAAGCTAAAATCAGAATTAGACATTTAGAATAATAATTAGCAAAAGCCCCCCATTAATTTACCATAATCATCTTTCAACCTCCCTCACTTGTTTGTACATTCACTGAGAAATTAAGTCCAAGTTCCTCCGACACCTAATAGCTCAAATGACCTAAACTGATGTGTGAATTTGGATCAGGTTAAATCAATGTTCCCAAAGTTCCGGTCATTCTTTCTTTCCCAAAGTGATTTTCCCAGACTAAATGAGGACATTTTTACATGCCAAACAGATTGCTTAAACAAACTAGCTTCGTGTGACTTTTAAAAACAGAATGTGAATTATGCCATCTTAAACCCCTCTCTTTTCAGGTTTGTATCTGGAATATCATAAATATCAGGCTTGATCATCTTTGGTTCATAATCCAGATGTCATGCCTTCAGTGTAGAGCCAAACGATTCTTATGAAGGGCAGCAGCACCCTCTGCTGGTATGATGTGCACACTGAGTTTTTGCAAGGTGGAAATCTGGGTATGGTCCTTTGATGCTTCAATCCCTTGTTAAGAAAGGAAATGAGGTTTTGAATGCAAAGTTCTTCATTTCCTCAGCAATGCGCACTGCAGCAAAGAGAGTCTCACATTTCTTCCATTGTTATTTCTAGCATTTAATATGGCCAGCCATATTAGAACTGATGACATCTCAATGGCATCGTTCCCCATTACGAATGGTGTGAGGCAGAATTATGGGTGGGGGGGTAGTTCAAGTCTTCCCACTGTATTTAATATTTCCATTCTTAAACAACAGACTAGCACCACTGGCCATCTTTGAGGTGGCCCCTCCGGAACCACAGTATGAGGAGGTCAGCCCACCTGAGGTGACAGCTCCCTGATTCCATGCCACTTGGTTTGCTGCTCTGTAGACCGACTAAGAGCTTAAGTCTTCATTGAGAAATCCCATGACCATCCAAACATCTGATCATCCATCCTGATCTGAAAACAACCATCAAGCTCAACCACTCCAGCCATGTACTACTAAAGGAATCCCTATGGGTTCAGAAAACCAAGAAACATTTTGGGTGACTAGGAGGTGTTGCATGGTATCAGTGCATCTATTTATTTATATGACAAGAATTTCATTGTATTTAACAATTATTTAGCGAGCATTTACACACTCCAGGCCTCATGTGGGTGCCAGGGATACAATGGTGAACAAAAAAACGACACCTGCCCTAATGGAGCTTGCCATCTAAGAGAGAAAATGCACAACATACAAATACTCCCCAAAATGAATTACTACAAAGGACATGAAGGAAAGGCACACGGTGCCATGGGGGCATCTATAGTCTAGTGGAACAGAGATGGTTTTTGTGAGGAACTGACAGTAGAATGAGATTAAAAGAATGAACAGGAGTTACCCAGGGTGGGGGAAGGTGGGAGGAGAGAAGGAACATTCCAGGCAGAGCAATGAGTGTGTCAAAGGCAACTAACTGCCACGCAGAGAAGGCCACGTTGTGGATGTGAACCTACCATGGATATCCAGGTCTGTGTGACATTATTTCTAAAAAATTGACTGGAAAGAAATTATAAAAGTAAATAAACTTTTTGTAGCTATTGAGCAAAATTCTGCAGCAAATTGAGCCATCTGCTTCTGCTGAGGGAAATGAGAGAAAAGTGGTCAAGTCTTTCACAAGTTGGACATTCTTCCAGTTTTACAGTCTACCTGCTGCGAGTTGTGGATCCCACTGAGCTCTTTGCTTCTTCTTTGCATACTTTGAGCATGTTGCACCATTTCCCCAATACTAGGGTTTCTCCTTATATGGGCAACATCTACTTACCTGGATCTCCTAACTTCTCAGACCCTAGAAATGCTTCATTTACTTAATAGTGACTCCACACTAAAAAATCCCTAGAGTTTTATTCTAGTCTTCTTTGACAATGCCTCAGAAGGTGATATGCAATATTATTTTATTTCTTTATTTTTGTTATTTTATCAAACACTCATTTAGACTTTACCACGTGCCAGGTGAATTCCAAGTGCTTACAAAATTGACTAGAAAGAACCCCTGATAATCCTATGAGGTAATTACTAATATTACCTCCATTTTACAAGTAAAGAAACTGAGGCCACAAGAGGATAAGAAACTTCCCTGAGGTCACTCAGCTGTTAAGTGGCAGAGCCACAATTTGAGCCCAGGCAATCAGTCTCCAGAAACCAAGTAGAAACCACTACTCCGTGCAGCCTCCTCTTAATAAAATTAAAGAGTCCCTTAACCAATCCCAAACCTGTTGCCATAGAGTTGAATCTGACTCATAGCAACCCTACAGGACAGAGGAGAACTGCTCCATAGAGTTTCCAAGCAGCAGCTGGTGAATTCGAACTACTAACCTTTTGGTTAGCAGGCAAACTCTTAACCACTGCACCACCAGTTCCCCACTTAATCAATGTTGTTGTTGTTAGTTGTTAGGTGCCATCAAGTCGGTTCCAACTCATAGCGACCCCACGCACAACAGAATGAAATGCTGCCCAGTCCTGCGCCATCCTCACAATCGTTGTTATGCTTCAGCCCCTTGTTGCAGTCACTGTGTTCATCCAGTTGAGGGTCTTCCTCTTCTTTGCTGACCTCTACTTTACCAAGCATGATGTCCTTCTCCAGGGACTGATGGAGCATTCTGGTTGTACCTCTTCCAAAACAGAATTGTTCATTCTTTTGGCAGTCCATGGTATATTCAATATTCGTCACCAACACCATAATTCAAAGGCATCAATTCTTCTTCTGTCTTCCTTATTCATCGTCCAGCTTTTGCGTGCATATGAGGCGACTGAAAATACCATGGCTTCTGTTAGGCACACCTTAGTCTTCAAGGTGACATCTTTGCTTTTCAACACTTTAAAGAGGTCTCTTGCAGAAGATTTGCCCAATGCAATGCGTCATTTGATTTCTCGACTGCTGCTTCCATGGGTATTGGTTGTGGATCTGAGTAAAATGAAATCGTTGACAACTTCAGTCCTTTCTCCATTTATCATGATGTTGCTTATTGGACCAGTTGTGAGGATTTGTGTTTTCTTTATGTTGAGATGTAATCCATACTGAAGGCTGTGGTCTTTGATTTTCATCAGTAAGTGTTTCAAGTCCTCTTCACTTGCAGCAAGCAAGGTTGTCTCATCTGCATAAAGCAGGTTGTTAACGAGTCTACCTCCAATCCTGACGCCCCATTCTTCTTCATATAGTCCAGCTTCTTGGATTATTTGCTCAGCATACAGATAGAATAAGTATGGCGAAAGGCTACAACCTTGACGCACACCTTTTCTGACTTTAAACCATGCAGTATTCCCTTGTTCTGTCTGAACATCTGCCTCTTGATCTATGTACAGTTTCCTCATGAACACAATTAAGTGTTATGGAATTCCTATGCTTCGCAATGTTATCCATAATTTGTTATGATCCACACAGTCAAATGCCTTTGCATAGTCAATAAAACATGGGTAATCATCTTTCTGGTATTCTATGATTTCAGCCAGGATCCATCTGACATCAGCAATGATATCCCTGGTTCCTCATCCTCTCCTAAATCCAGCTTGAACTTCTGCCAGTTCCCTGTCAATATACTACTACAGCCACTTTTGAATGATCTTCAGCAAAATTTTACTTTTGTGTCACATTAATGATATTGTTTGATAATTTCCACATTCGGTTGGATCACCTTTCTTGAGAATAGGCATAAATATGGATTTCTCCTAGTCAGTTGGCCAGGTAGCTGTCTTCCAAATTTCTTGACATAGAAGAGTGAGCACTTCCAGCACTGCATCTATTTGTTGAAACATCTCAACTGGTATTCCGTCAATTCCTGGAGCCTTGTTTTTCGCCAATGCCTTCAGTGCAGCTTGGACTTCTTCCTTCAGTACCATTGGCTTGTGATCATATGCTACCTCCTCAAATGGTTGAACATACACCAGTTCTTTTTGGTATAGTGACTGTGTATTCCTTCTATCTGCTTTTGATGCTTCCTGCATCATTTAATATTTTCCCCATAGAATCCTTCACTATTGCAACTTGAGGCTTGAATGTTTTCTTCAGTTCTTTCAGTTTGAGAAATGCCGAGCGTGTTCTTCCTTTCTGGCTTTCTATATCCAGGTATTTGCACATGTCATTATAATACTTTACTTTGTCTTCTCAAGTAGCCTTTTGAAATCTTCTGTTCAGCTCTTTTACTTCATCGTTTCCTCCTTTTGCTTTAGCTACTCGATCTTCAAGAGCAATTTTCAGAGTCTCTTCTGACATCCATTTTGGTCTTTTCTTTCTTTCTTGTCTTTTAATGACCTCTTGCTTTCTTCATGTACGATGTCCTTGCTGTGATTCCACAACTCATCTGGTCTTCAGTTATTAGTGTTCAATGCATCAAATCTATTCTTGAGATAGTCTCTAAATTCAGGTGGTATATACTCAAGGTCATACTTTGGCTCTTGTGGACTTTTCTAATTTTCTTCAGTTTCAACTTGAACTTGTATATGAGCAATTGATGGTCTGTTCTGCAGTGGGCCCCTGGCCTTGTTCTGACTAATGATATTGAGGTTTTCCATCATCTCTTTCCACAGATGTAGTAGATTTGATTCCTGTGTATTCCATCTGGCTAGGTCCACATGTATAGTCGCCATTTATGTTGTTAAAAAAAGATATTTGCAATGAAGAAGTCATTGGTTTTGCAAAATTCAATCATGCCATCTCCAGCATCGTTTCTCTCACCAAGGCCATATTTTCCTTCTTCTTTGTTTCCAACTTTCACATTCCAATCACCAGCAATTATCAATGTATCCTGATTGCATGTTTGATCAATTTCAGACTGCAGAAGTTGGTAAAAATCTTCAGTTTCTTCATCTTTGGCCTTAATGGTTGATGTATAAATTTGAATAATAGTCATATTAACTGGTCTTCCTTGTAGGCATATGGATAGTATCCTATCCCTGAAAGCGTTGTACTTCAGGATAGATCTTGAAATCTTCTTTTTGATGATGAATGCAATGCCATTCCTCTTCAAGTTATCATTCCTGGCATAGTAGACCATATGATTGTTGCATTCAAAAATGGCCAATACCAGTCCATTTCAGCTCACTAATGCCTAGGATATCAATGTTTATGTGTTCCATTTAATTTTTGAAGATTTCCAATTTTCCTAGATTCAGACTTCATACATTCCACGTTCCAATTATTAATGGATGTTTGCAGCTGTTTCTTCTCATTTTGAGTCATGCTACATCAGCAAATGAAGGTTCCAAAAGCTTGACTCCATTCATGTCATTAAGGTCGACTCTATTTTGAGGAGGCAGCTCTTCCCCGGTTGTCTTTTGAGTGCCTTCCAACCTGAGGGGCTCATCTTCCTGCACTATATCAGACAATGTTCCACTGTTATTCATAAGGTTTTGACTGGCTAATTTTTTTCAGAAGTAGACCACCGGGTCTTTCTTCCTAGTCTGTCTCAGTCTGGAAGCTCAGCTGAAACTTGTCTACCATGGATGATCTGCTATTTGAATACCAGCAGCATAGCTTCCAGCATCACAGCAACACACAAGCTGCCATAATACCACAAACTAACAGATATATGGGGGCACTTAACCAATAGCCCATCTTTATCTAGTTGTAAAGTTTATGTCCCTCATAGGTGGAATCCTACCAATTCTATGACCTAAGTACATCTTAAACCTTCCCTCTGTCTCCTTCCTTAGGTTTTTTCATCAGCCCGGCTCCAGCATCTGCAGTCTGACTATGACACACCCCACCATCCTAAGTGTTCTCCAGCTTCCAGGTCTCCTCCCCTTCTCAACTATGTTCCACACTGTGACAGAGATTCTAGAAACAAAGACTTATGTCTGTTTATAACCTCCCCTATCCCACCACTGCCTACAGATTGAAGTTAACCCCACATCAGGTTCTCCATGTGCGGGTCCCTGTCTTACCTTTGCAATCTCATTTCCAGAATCTACACCCCTGCTCCTCCAGCAGCACTGTCCCAGCTACCTTTCCATCAGGGATCCACACTCTCACATGCTCCACACTCTCTCTTTCATGCTTTCCACATGCTGGTCCTTCCAGAAATGTCTTCCCATCTCACCCCTACCTGCTGGACAAGGCCACCTCCTCTTTCAAGGCTCAGCTCAAGCAGTATCCTTTTTTCCAGGTCTTCCCTGACACCCTATATTCCCCCTTTTTCCTCTCACATGATCTTTCTTTTCTTTGTGCCGCTTCTAAACCCTGTGCATAAGATGCTTGTGCCGAGGACCTGACAAAGGTAGGGCTAGCAAGGTACTTACCTTGGGGGAAGAATTTAGGGGACTGCCAAAAAAATCAGTAATCAAGGTAAATAGAATTTTAATTCAGTATTTTTAAAAATCGAAATTAATTCTAAAAGTCCATGGTGAACAAAATATCAAAATGTTAGATAAAGACAGGATCATATTACTGATCTTTCCTTTTGCTTGGGGCTCCAAGATAGCTCTACATTGATGCTGTTTTGAAAATTAAAATATTTGTCTCGTTTTTTTGTTTGTTTGTTTGTTTGTTTTGGCATACTCCTAATTTTGCACCTGAAGAGAATGCCTCACATGCCTCACTCTAGTCCTGGCCTCGGTGGTGCCAAGCCCTTTCTTTCTACCACCCCAAATAAGCATACAACTAAAATAAGAAGTGAAATGCTAGTCACACAAACACAGCTTCAAGACAGTTCTTATGTAGCCACATCCACCTCTCCAGTGAGATTGTTGCCCTTACCAATACCAGTTGCTGTCATGTTGATGCCGCTCATGGCGACCCATGTGTATCAGACTAGAAGTGTGCTCCATAGCATTTTCAATCACTGATTTTTCAGATGTAGATCAGCAGACCTTTCTTCCAAGGTGCCTCTGGGTAGACTCAAACCTCAGACCTTTATATTAGTAGCCGAGCACATTAACCGTTTGCAGAGCTCAGGGACTCCTTGCTGCGCTTAAGCCCCTCATATTCTTGAGCCACAACTGTGCACATCCTCTCGTTTGCACATCATCCTGCTGAACTGTACTTATTTTTCTTCTATCTACCTTTCTTGACTGTGAGCTCTTTGAGGGCAGAGACTGGATCTTTTTCGTCTTTGTACCCTCACTGCCTTCTACAATGCTGGGCTTATAGAAGACACTTAATAATTGTTGAATGAAAAGCTGCTTAGCTTGTTTTCCTACCAATACTAAGTATTCCAAGGTAGCTAAATAAGACCTTGGGAACCCTGGTGGCATAGTGGTTAAGTACTTCAGCTGCTAAAAAAGGTCAGCAGTTCAGATCCACCAGGCACTCCTTGGAAACTCTATGGGGCAGTTCTACTCTATCTTATAGGGTCACTATGAGTTAGAATCGACTCAATGGCAGCAAGTTTGGTTTTTTTTTTTTTAAATAAGACTTTGTCTTTATCTAGAAAAGGCTGCAACAATGGGCTCAAACATAACAATGATTATGAGGATGGCATATGACCAGGCAGTATTTCCTTCTGTTGTACAAAGGGTCACTATGAGTTGGAACTGACTCAACGGCACCTAACAACAACAATAACAATTTGGTCCTAACACCTCATATAGGTTCATATTAGATGGCCCTAATTTTGGCATGCCTCAGAAAAGGATATTTCAGGGTTACCTGGTCTTCTCCTTCTTCTTGGTCCTGTAGACCAGGGACAGCCCACTCTCACTTCCTTGGGCTTCCTTTGCCGACTCACCATCCTCTTGGGCTGCCCTGCTACAGAGTAGGGACATGTCTTGAGGTCTGTTGCAGCAGTACCTACTTTTGGTTGTCCAAGGCCCTGATTCCACCTCTGTCTCTGCTTAGGCCAGAGTCCTGGCCTGCATGCCAGGCCTGGCTCTAGGCTGTCTCACTCCTGGCTTACAGCCCCAACTGTGCCTCCAGCAGGAATGCTCACACTCCTGTTTGGTTTCCTGGTCTTACTTCCTGTCTTCAGGCCACAGTCCTGATATTGGCTTGAAGTCCAGAACCACAACCTATGGCTAGTGTCCCTTGGGCCCCATGTCCTGGCATTGTGATTTATAGGCTTCTCACATTTGAATTTGGTTTGGACTCCATCATCTCAACTGAGATCTCACTTCTAATTTGATGCCAATAGAAAATGGGGTTTCCAAATTGTTAAGTGCCTACCTAGAATTGTTCATCTGGCCCTACATCTAGAGGTCTTTAAAGTAAAACTAAATATCACAAGGGCCAAAATCTCTGCTCCTGAATTTATCATTCACCTCAGAGCCAAGCTTCTCCACCATGATGAAGTTTGTTTTTCCAATAACTGGGGTTTTACTTGGATCAATTTTGCTATGACTGTTGAAGCACTTAACTTTATAACCAGAAAATTTCTTCCTTTCCTTAAGGATGCTCACCATTTTTGAAATCCTTCCTTCTCTCCTGTCTCCATAAATAGTATTTAGTCAGTTTACATAATTAAGATTATCTGACCCAAGAAGTGTGATAAAGTGAAGTGTCCAGGTACAAGGAGATGCCAACAATGGTCTTACAACTCCTGTATTGCCTTTCACAATACTTTAAAAGAAAATCTGAGCTGAACCGAACCCAAACTGCTCTTTCCAATTTGACGAATACCAAGTACATGCCAAAATTGGAAGAAGAACTGGAAGAGCTCAAGGAAGATGAACCTCCCAAATTCATCTTGAAACTATGGGAGAACAGTCAACTTATGAATTTTAGTCATGAAATGAATGCTGAATGCCCTCAATCATTCATGAAAGCACAGAAGTAGTACCTGCATGGCACTGCTTCAGATCTCTTCTTTGACATGGAGTGGTATGAGATTAATTTTCATGTGTGTCCCGTGAAATTAGATTTCTTTGTAGTGTACCCTTCTTGGATACTTGAATAAATGTGCAATGATATCAGTTATTATTACGTTATTATTTTTGCATATGCATACTATGTTCATGTTTTTATACCTTTCTTCATTCTGGTAACACGGTGGTTAAGCGTTCGGCTGCTGACCAAAAGGTTGGCAGTTTGAATCCACCAACCACTCCTTGGAAACCCTATGGGGCAGTTCTACTCTGTCCTATAGGGTTGCTATGAGTAGGAATCAACTTGAGGGCAATGGGTATACCAAAACCTGTTGCTGTTGAGTTGATTCCAACACATATCAACACTGTAGGACAAAGTAGAACTGCCCCATAGGGTTTCTAAGGCTCTACTCTTTACAGAAGCAGACTGCTACATCTTTCTCCCACAGAGTGGCAGGTGGATTCAAACCATTGACTTTCAGTTAGCAGCCGAGCGCTTTAACCACTATGCCACCAGGGCTCCTTTAACGTATCTATACGATATACTAACATGAAAAGTAAATTTTAACAAATATATTGGTCTTCAAAATATTTGCCAGTTTTTCCCAGGCTCACAGACCTTCCAGCAAAGATGCTTTCCATGCACTGAGCACCAGCCTTCTGGAGAACAAAGAAACAAACTTCCTTTGTTTCTCTTGGGTCATGAGTTTTTGTGAGATTAGAATAATCTTTCATAAGTACCACGGATATTTTATTCTCAAGCTTGTGGAAAGTTTACTAACCTCTAGGATTTAAGCGGTGCATCTTGTTACCTGTTGAAGAGCTATCTACTCCCCCACCTTCTTCACAGCTGACACTTGTTTCTAATTCCATTCTCGTGTCACCCAGTCAGAACTGGCTACACAATCTGCCAGACCAGATGCAAAATGAGAATACAAAGCTCTTTGTTCAAAAATCATTAAGAATTTCAAGACAGCAACCAAACCCACTGCTATCAAGTCGATTCAAATCTATAGCAAATCTGTAGGACAGAGTAGAACTGCCCCACAGCGTTTCTAAGGCCATAATTTACGGAAGCAGACTGCCAAGTCTTCCTCCTGCAGAGCAACTGGTAGGTTTGAATCGACAAACTTTCAGTTAGCAGCTGAGTGCTTAATCACTATGTCACCAGGGCCTCCTCAGACAGCAACAGCAGGGCATTAAAATGAGCACAGAATCCTTCTAAGTTTGGGGTTCTTCTAGACATAAGGACCTGTGCAGCTGCACAGACTCCATGCCTGTAAGGCCAGCCCTGAACTCTGTGTATCTGAGGTAATCACACAAAATACACATTTTGCAGTGATTAAAATATTGTTTTCTTGTTTACTTTGATGAAAGTTTTAGTGAAGGGAGCAGAGCACAACTGACAGAACTTCACAGCAACTATAGAAGGAAGAAGCTGTATTGTTAGTCAAGGTTATGCTAATCAGTTTGTAAGAGCAAATACTAAATCTCAGAGGCTTGCCCAGGATTTATTTCTTGCTCATGTCACTGTTGGAGGCTGGTTGGACAACAATCCTGTGAGGCTTCTCTCCAAACAACCCAGGTTGCCTCCATCTTACAACTCCATCATCTTGGGTTCATTGCTCCCAGCCACAAGAAGGGGAGAGAGAGAGACTAGAGAAAGTCCACCATCTCCTAACTGCTTCAGACTAAAAGTGTCATATCATTTTGCTTATGTTCTCATTGACTAGAACTCAGTCCTATATTCCCAATCTAACATTATAGGAGGCTGGAAAATATAGTTTTCTTGTATGCCCAGGAAAAGTCAACTGATTGGTGAACATCTAGCTTGACTTTGCCACAGAAACTATCAGTTTTAATGGAAATAAAATAAATCCATCAACCAAGTATTAATAAGTATTAACTAAGTACATAGGACTTTGCTGGTCTTTGAGAAGACGTTAGAGAAAATATTTGAGTTTTTGTCCCTCAAAAAGCTTAGAGTTTCATTGGGGCAACAACACACACACACACAAACCAAAAAGATCAATCTCAATGGAAGTGGTTATATAACTGTAAGTGTAGGTTAGAGGATTGGGAAAAATTCATATAGGAAGTTGGACTTGAGAAGAGCCTTCTTCAAAAGAAAGGGGAAGGAGAGTCCACAAATGGGAACAACATGAGCAGAGATGGTTTTAAAAAAAGATGAGGAAGGCAACAGATTCACCTGGCTAGAGTGGATGTTTCATGTTCATTCACTCACTTATTCATTCAATTAATTAACATTCATTAATGATAACGTTCAGCCATTCCCTGCCAGACAACGGGAGGCAGGTGATAGAAAGAAGGATACATGGTCCCTACCCCCCAACAACTTACAGCCTTTCTTAACCAGGCTCTGATAGAGAATTCTGCCCTATAGACAATGATTTATGACACTATTTTCTCAGTTCTACCAAGGATGAGGCATAGCTAGTACCATAAATGCATAGGAGAGAAGTCGATTCAGTACATATAATGGGTGTCTTAGGGCATTAGGATAAAATCTGGACCCCAGTTGAGAAGGACTGGAAGGGAAACATGGACAGGTAAGCAAACAAGTGTCATCCAATATTATTAAGAGGCTTCCCCTACCTGCTCTGCTACTACTGAGCACTCATTCCCACACTGCCCACCAGCCAGCACCACCCAGATGCAGCCATCAAAGTCTAGCCAAGGGCAAATGAAATAACTCAGAATCACTTTTAACTATGGCTGAATGTGATGGTCAATTTACTTATACCTTGAAACGTCATTGTATTCAAACCCTGGTTCCTATAGCTGGGTTAAATATCCCTTCTTAAAGTTGTCCAGAGACTGATCTGTATGAGAACAATTCCCAATTCATCCCTCCAAGCTTACATAGTCTTGAGCACCAAATGATGGCTCTAAAATGGATATTACAAAATTTATCTTTATGACTCTCTAATCACTTAGACTAGGAAGAAAGGCATGGAGACTAGCTTCTGAAAAATCAGCCCATGAAAATCCCCTAGAAGGTGGGGCCAAGATGGCAGAGTAGTCAGATGCTTCCAGTGGTCCCTCTTATAACAAAGACCAGAAAAAACAAGTGAATCAATTATCTATGACAATCTAGGAGCCCTGAACATCAAAGGCAAAGTTGAGGAATCAGACTGAGTGGCAAGGGAGGAGAGATTGTTTGGAAGCAGCAAGGAGTTGCCATACCTGACCCAGCAAGAGCCTGAGCCCTTCAGGCCAGATCAGCTTGTGGTGCACGGTAAGGCAGGCAAAGAGTGGTGCACAGGAGGCGTTTTCCACACTGGAAGAGACCCAGTGGCAGAGAGTCTACTTGGCCATCCAGAGCCAGTGAGAAGAAGCCCTTGATCGGCGAAAGATAAGTACTTGCTTCTGGCCTACCAGGCAGATCAAAAACACCTCCCCTCTGGAAAAGACTTCTCTCCCATTTACCTCCCCACTCTCTGCTCTGCACTGGGTCTGGTATGGCTTCAGCTACTGGTGTGTCCTCTGGGCTGGAAGTAGGACCTGTCATGTGCCGCGAGCCATTCTCCCAGCCTTGGAGAGACAATAAATTAACAAACAGGGGAAAAAATAATCTGCCAGCTCCCCTAAGCCAGGAACTCAGTGTAGGCACAGCTCCTTTGCCTAGGCACAGGCATAAGGGTCCATGAACTTTGAGTGCCTTTTCCCTGGCATAGACTTGTGTGGGCTCATTTCAACAGCATAGGCCCTCATTACCACAGTACAACTGGGTATATACCTGAAGTCTAACTTCAACTGTTTCAGCTGTGAAGTGGCAGGTTTGTGACATTTGATAACTGCTCTGCCCATTAAGCAGTGTCTTCAGCTACACACATCATGGGCTCGAGGACTTGTGGCTCCACCCACGCCACTGAACCACCTGCAACAGGGACCCAAGAATAAGTGGTGCCCCCCAGTCCTTACAGCCAACAGCACTGCGTGCTCATAGTCCAGCTGCAAAACCCACCTACCCACGCATTCTAGGGAACAGGGACATGCTTTCCTCCTGGACACTCAGGGGTGACCATTGGCCCCTGCCTTACTCAGCATGTAACCCCCTGCTGCAGCCAGATGCCTATGCCTACACCAATCAACCATACCTGTCTATGACTGTAAGTGAGAGCCTGAACCACACACTTGCTGGCTGACTACCTGGACACCCATGCTGAATCCATACAGGAGGAGTGGGAGGATTCCTGGGCTCACATACTTAGTGACAAGTCTGGCCGCCTGGTGGCAGGACATTGGAGCTTAAGAGGTGCCAGTGATTGGGCTAGCTCATGTGAGCAGCCTATTTGGGCATATCAAAACAAAACAAAACAAGAACCTAGGACACAGTAAGCAAACCTAAAATGAATAAATATAATTAGTTATTGATGGCTCGGAGACAACAGTCAATATCAAATCATGTAAAGAGGCAGATCATGATGGCTTCAGCAAGCTCCCAAGATAATCAAGAAATTTTCCAGAGGAAGAGAATTTCTTGGAATTACCAGAGGCAGAATAAAAAAGATTAATATACAGAAGTCTTCAAGAGATCAGGAAGGAAATTAAGCAAAACGCAGACCAAACAAGAGAGGAACTTAAGAAGATTAGAGAAGAGCATAATGACAAATTTAACAGGCCGCAAGAATCCATAGAGAGACAGCAGTCAGAAATCCAGAAGATTAACAATAAAGTTTCAGAATTAGATAACTCAATAGAAAGTCATAGGAGCAGAATTGAGGCAATGGAAGTCAGAATTAGTGAGATTGAAGATAAAGCACTTGATACCAACTTATATGAGGAAAAATCAGACAAAATGATTTTAAAAAATGAAGAAACCCTAAGAATTATGTGGGATTCTATCAAGAGAAATAACCTACGAGTGATTGGAGTACTAGAACAAGGGGGGATAACAGAAAATACAGAGAGAATTGTTGAAGATTTGTTGGCAGAAAACTTCCCTGATAATCATGAAAGATGACAAGGTATCTATCCAAGATGCTCATCGAACCCCACATAAGGTAGATCCCAAAAGAAAGTCACCAAAACATATTATAATCAAACTTGCCAAAACCAAAGATAAAGACAATTTTAAGAGTGGCTAGGGATAAACGAAAAGTCATCTACAAAGGAGAGTCAATAAGACTAACTTCAGACTACTCAGCAGAAACCATGCAGGCAAGAAGTCAGTGGGATGACATATATAAAGCCTTGAAGGAAAAAAATTGCCAGTCAAGAATTACATATCCCACAAATCTGTCTCTCAAATATGACGGCAAAATTAGGGCATTTCCAGATAAACAGAAGTTTAAGGAATTCACAAAAACCAAATCAAAATTACAAGAAATACTAAAGGGAGTTCTCCAGTTAGAAAATCAATAACATCAAATAACAACCCAAGACTAGAACACAGGACAGAGCAACCAGATATCAACCCAGATAGAGAGGTCATAAAAATAAATCAAAGTTAAAACACTGAAAATAGGGAAACGGAGATGTCAATATGTAAAAGATGACAACATTAAAACCAAAAAGAGGGACTTCAAAAAGGTAGACATAAAAAATGGTGCTCTAGGCAGAAGCACCACGCCGTCCCTCCACAGCAAAGATCCGAAAAACTAAGCCGAGCAGAGAATACAACAACCCTGAAACCCTAAAACATCAAATGAAGAGAGAAAGAACTCAACCAAGCACCAAATGGAGTGAGAAAACTGACAGAGAATGGAGAGTGTGGAGAGATTCATGCAGAGGTCACCTACCAGCTAACGCAGCACAGATCCACCATCATGGACTCCTATCGGAGACCAGCAAACAAGGGTACGAGAAAGCAGCCTCACAGAGCGTCCAGCGGGAGACAAAACAACCAGTAATTTGCTGTGTGCGCTTTCCCACCCCCCAGCCCTCTTCGTCCCGGCTTGTCCTCCTCTGCTTCCTGCGGCCATGGTCTCTTGACCGGGAAGCGCCGGCTGCTTGGATTCCACACACCCAAGCGTGCGGCTCTCTGGGTGCCATTTGTTGGCTGTTGGTGTTGCTTTTCTCCACTTCTTTAGATTTCTTCCTTGCCTCTGGCAATCTCCCCCTCCTTTCGCTCGAGTGCCTCGCTCTGTGCACCATCTTCGCTTCTTCCTGAGGGGCTGCAGAGAGCCAGCAATTTGTGATATACGCTTTCCCACTCTCTACCTTTCTTCACCCATACTCGGCCCCCTCCACTTCCCGCGGACACAGTCTCTTGTCTAGAAACACCAGCCCACATTAGCTGGCTCTCTGAGTGCCATTTGTTGGCTGCTAGTGTTGCTTTTTTTTTTCTGCTTCTTTTGAGTTCTCACTTGCCTCT
>NW_004444162.1:329593-344434 GCF_000243295.1 Trichechus manatus latirostris
AGATACATAGACCAATGGAACAGAATTGAGAATCCAGATGTAAATTCATCCACCTATGAGCAGCTGATATTTGACAAAGGCCCAAAGTCCATTAATTAGGGAAAAGATGGTCTCTTTAACAAATGGTGCTGGCATAACTGGATATCCATCAGCAAAAAACTGAAACAAGACCCATACTTCATACCATGCACAAAAACTAACTCAAAATTGATCAAAGACCTAAATATAAAATTGAAAACAATAAAGATCATGGAAGAAAAAATACAGAGAACACTAGGAGCCCTAATACATGGCATAAACAGAATAAGAACCATAAGTGTGATGGTTAAGATTGTGTGTCAACTTGGCTGGGCCATGATTCTCAGTGTTTATATGTGATCACTTCCATAATTGAATATGCTGTGAGTAGCCAATCACATGAAAGGGAGTTTCCTTGGGGGTTTGTCCTGCATCTGAATATAAGCAGACATTCTGGCTTTTTGCCCACTCTGGATCCTGCAGCTGCCTCTTGTCGTCTCACCTCCAGTTCTTGGGACTTGAGCTGCCAGCTTACCTGCCGAACTTGGGATTCATTGGTCTTCACAGCCTGTGAGCAGAGCTCTGCTCTCTGACCTGTCGATCTTGGGTTCACCAGCCCCTGCAGCTACATGAATCAGGAGAAACCTTGCAGTCTTACCTGCTGATCTTGGAATTCATCAACCTTCACAGCCTGTGAGTGGGAGCCCTGCTCTCTGACTTGCCGATCTTGGGCTCACCAGCTTCTATGGCTGCGTGAATTGGGAGGCCTCTACCCTGATCCATGGACCTGGGACGTTCTAGCCTCTACAATCGCATGAGATATTTCCTTGATATAAATCTCTCTATATATATATTTATAAGCTTTACTGGTTTTGCTTCTCTAGAGAACCCAGCCTAAGACAGTAACTAACAATGCACAAACACCAGAAGAGAAACTAGACAACTGGGAGCTCCTAAAAATCAAACACTTATGCTCATCAGAAGACTTCATCAAAAGAGTCAAAAGACAATCTACAGACTGGGAAAAAAATTTTGTCTACAACAAATCTGATCAGCATCTAATCACTAAGATCTACAAGATACTGCAAAACCTCAACAACAAAAAGACAAATAAGCCAATTAAAAAATGGGCAAAGTATATGAACAGGCACTTCACCAAAGAAGACATTCAGGCAGCTAACAGACACATGAAGAAATGCTCTAGTTCATTAGCCATTAGAGAAATGCAAATAAAAACTACAATGAGATATCATCTCACCCCAACAAGGCTAGCATTAATTCAAAAAACACAAAATAATATATGTTGGATAGGTAGTGGAGAGACTGGAATACTTATACACTGTTGGTGGGAAGGTAAAATGGTACAACCACTTTGGGAATTGATTTGGTGCTTCCTTAAAAAGCTGGAAGTACCATATGATCCAGTAATCCTGCTCCTTGGAATATATCCTAAAGAAATAAGAGCCATCACACAAACAGATATATGCACACCTATGTTCACTGCAGCACTGTTCACCATAGCAAAAAGATGGAAACAACCTAGGTGCCCATTAACGGATAAATGGATAAACAAATTGTGGTATATTCACACTATGGAATACTACAGAACGATAAAGAACAACGATGAAGCCATGAAACATAACATGGAGGAATCTGGAAGGCATTATGCTGAGTTAATTTAGTTGGTCACAAAAGGACAAATATTGTATAAGACCACTATTATAAGAACTTGAGAAAAGGTTTAAACACAGAAGAAAACACTCTTTGATGGTTACGAGGGTGGGGAGGGAGTGAGAGGGTTTTTACTGACTAGATAGTAGACAAGTATTATCGTAGGTGAAGGAAGGACAGCACACACTACAGGGGAAGTCAGCACAACTGGACTAAACCAAAGCTAAGAAGTATCCTGAATACAACCAAACACATCAAAGGACAGAGTAGCAGGGGCAGAGTTCTGGGAACCATGTTTTCAGGGGACATCTAGGTCAATTGGTGTAACAAAGTTTATTAAGAAAATATTCTGTATCCTACTTTGGTGAGTGGCATCTAGAGTCTTAAAAGCTAGCTAGCAGCCATCTAAGATGCATCAATTCGTCCCAACCCACCTGGAGTAAAGGAGAATGAACACCAAAGTCACAAGGAAAACATTAGCCCAAGAGACAGAAAGGGCCACATAAACCAGAAACTGCATCAGCCTGAGACCAGAAGAACTAGATGGTGCCTGGCTACCACCAATTACCCTGATAGGGAATACAACAGAGAGTCCCTGATGGAGCAGGAGAAAAGTGGGGTGCAGAACTCAAATTCTAGTAAAAAGACCAGACTTAATGGTCTGAGACTGGAGGAACCCCAGAAGGAATGGCCCGTGGACTCTCTGTCAACCCAGAACTAAAACCATTCCTGAGGCCATCTCTTCAGACAAAGATTAGACTGGACTGTGGGACATAAAATGATAATCGTGAAGACTGCGCTTCTTAGCTCAAGTAGATACATGAGACTAAATGGGCAGCTCCTGTCTGGAGGTGAGATGAGAAGGCAGAAAGGGTCAGGAGCTGGTTGAATGGACACAGGTAATCAGGCGTGGAAAGGAAGAGCGTGCTGTCACAGTATAGGGAGAGCAATTAGGGTCATATAACAATGTATGTATAAATTTTTGTATGAGAGACTAACTTAAATTGTAAACTTTCACTTAAAGTACAATAATAAAATAAAGAAAATATCATGGCTTGGGTCAGGCACACCTTGGTCTTCAAGGTGACATCTTTGCTTTTTAACACTTTAAAGAGGTCTTTTACAGTAGATTTGCCCAGTGCAATACATCATTTGATTTCCTGACTGCTACTTCCAGGGGCATTGATTGTGGATCCACGTAAAATGAAACCCTTGACAACTTCAAAAAAAAACTCACCAGGTGCTACCACTGTTCGACCAGGAGAGAATTGTTACTAGTCAAGCTTAATTTACCATAAAGCACCTCTCATGCCTCATTGCCACCATACTTTCCCACACCCAGCTTTAATCACCTGCTCTAAGCCTGCCCACAGACCCTTGCTACTTCTTTGATTCTAGCCTCCTTCTTTGGCCCATCCTGGCAAGGAAAGTGGCAAATGGAAATAGAAAGGAGCAGATACAAAGATATTACGAATTCCCGAGTGTTTATTAATGTGAATCATATGCTGCCTACAAACAGAGCTCAGTGTAGATTTGCTCCTACACAGGCATAAGCCTCTCTGTGCCCTGAACACCAAAGACCAGTCTTGCTCCAACCAGCCCAATCTCAACCGCAGGATTGGACCTGTGTACCTCAGAGCTCAGGCCTAGTCTCAGAAAGCTTCAGGAGAGTGTTTAGCTGGTTCCAGTTTGTCTGCACCAGGAGGGCAGCCATACTGTGTACTGGAAGGAAGTTAGCTTTGGGTTTGGAGTCCAGTTCCCCCCCTTATGAGCTGTGTGACTTAGGCAAATAGACTTACTGGTCTGAGTCTAGTTCCTTCATTGATAAAAAGGAACAAAGCCCACTTTATGGAGTTGTAAAGTGACTTAAAAGAAAATTAATATTTACTATGGATTGAATTGTGTCCCCAAAAATGTGTGTAAACTTAGCTAGTCCATGATTCCCAGTACTGTGAGATTATCCACCGTTTTGTCATCTGATGTCATTTTCCTACGTGTTATAAATCCTACCTGTGCAACGTTAACAAGGTGGGATTGGTGGCAGTTATGTTAATGAGGCAGGACTCAATCTACAAGATTAGATTGTGTTCTAAGCCAGTCTCTTTTGAGATGTAAAAGAGAGAAGCAAGCAGAGAGACATGGGGACCTCATACCATCAAGAAAGCAGTGCCGGGAACAAAGCGTGTCATTTGTACCTGGGGTTCCTGTGTGGAGAAGCTCCTAGTTCAAGGGAAGATTGATGCAAGGACTTTCCTCAAGAGCCAACAGACAGAAAAAGCCTTCCTCTGGAGGTGATGCCCTGAATTTGTACTTCTAACCTACTAGACTGTGAGAGAATAAACTTCTGTTTGTTAAAGCCATCCACTTGTGGTATTTCTGTTACAGCAGCACTAGGTAACTAAGACACTATTTAAAGTACCTGAGAAAGTATCAGATACTTGTAGGATCTCAAAAGTCATTACCTCTCTCTCGTTTAGCCCCTTTGTTCATGGTAACACCGTGAGGCATTATCAGTTCTACGTACTTTCTGGCAACTAGGTTCTGGAAGAGAGTGCATGGACAGGGGCAGAAGAGGACATCTGGTAAGTCAGGTGCTTGGGTCTGCCTCTAAGCAGCCCCTGGTACCTGGGTAACACTTATGCTAGCTATTGTACACTAACGGTCTCTTTTCCAAGGTCCACCGAATGCTAACTCTGCAACCCTAAAAAAAACACCTACCCTGTGGAAGCCAGATAATGTGGTGGATAGTTTATCCAACATCTCCGCAACTCATTTCCAGACAGTCAAATTCAGATGAGGAAAGAAAGAATTCATTAACAGAGGCAGCTGGAGAATGTAGGAAATCACACATTCCCCACAGTAAATGCCTGTTGCCCTGGACACACAGTCAAGCTCACCAGGCCCGTCAAGGGTCCAACATCATACATGTGGTTTTGCACACTAGCCCTGAGATCTGGGATTAATAATAGGATTATTAGTGCATCTATTCCCATGGCATACACTGCCCTCCCTTAGAAATCTACTTTTCTAACTTCCTTTGGAACAGGGAGTAGGGACAGACGGGCCAGGAAAGGACAAGCCACATCCTCAGAAGAGCCTCTGGGGGAACACACACACATCCTCCCAGATGTTGCTCCACAGTTGCCTTGCTCCTGTACATTCTGAGCCAGAGACCTCATGGGGAGCCTCGCCCTCTCTCCATAATATGCTCCTTTCTCCCTGTCTTACCTACAAAACACAGCTGTCAGCTCTACACATTGCAAAGAGAGTGTCAAATAAGAAACAAATCCAGACTTAGGTAAGGAGAGACTTTATTTGAAAGGATTATTACAAGAAGGGGAGAAGAGATTATTGCAATAGGAGCATGCAATAGGAATGTTCTGACCATGAGGTCTGCAAGCGTCTCAAAGGGCTTTTCTTTTACACACCAAACCAAAAGCCCATTGCCATAGAATTGATTCCAGCTCATGATGACCCCTATGTGTTACAGACTTGAACTGCTCCATAGGATTTTCTTGGCTAAAATCTTTACAGAAGCAGGTCACCAGGCCTTTCTTCTGCAGTATTGCTGGGTAGGTTCAAACCAGCAACCTTTAAGTTAGTAGTAGAGCACAAACCATTTGTGCCACCTAGAAAGAAATGGGTGTGGGAAAATGAAATGAGAAAAGTTGGTGTGATTGGACACTATATCAGAGACCATTTTATCCTGAGATCAGCCTATTCTCAAGAGGGGTCATTAAGGATCCAGGTATAGGGTGAAAGTGGGTCAAAGTTCAGGAAGCTGGTGGAAGGAGAGAAACTTAACCAAAGTTTGGTTAACAAGAATTTTGTCCCAGTTGGTCAGCAGGGACAAAGCAGTGCAGCTAATCATTTATGAGGCAAAGAATAGAAATTTGGAGGGTCTGTCTGAAATTGTCATAATTAAACAAGAAGGCATCCCTGAGTCTTTCCTAAGACATATAAGTAAAGATGGTTCCTTGCGGTAAATCATTTCCAGAACACAAAGGGGTGGGGGACTTCTTAACCATAGCTGTTTCCCAGAATCACAGGGCTCGGAAAATTTCAACACTGTCAAGAGAAACAACAGGATCTCCTCCCTACCTCACCCCCTAATGCAGCAGCCACAGAGGCTTGAGGCCCAAATCAGCCCATAGCTGTGTTTTCCATGCTGGATTCTCAATAGGGCCTCCATTGACAGCTGTATAGACTGTACCCTACACAAAGGTTCCCACAAGGGAAGGATGGAGAGGGGAGAACAGGTACTCACCTAGTCTTAAGTTCTGGGGGATGGGGATACGTCCACCAGAAGGAAAAGAGTCCTTTGTGTAATTCCCATAAAGACGCTGTATACAAGCTATTAAGCTCTGGATGTCAAATTATATGAATTCTGAATTCTAAAGTAATAAAGTCAAAAGAATTCTCCTTTTTTGAAGGAGTTCCCAGATGATAAATTCCCACCTCCACCAGTAATACCAACTTACTTCTGTATCAATTTGTGTAGCAATTCAGAATCCAATGGCCTCACGTGGTATGGCAAGGCAGGACTTGATGTCAGCTGGACTGGGTTTGGCCCTTGAATCTTTAACTTCATTCATTTATTTAACAAATATTTATCGAGGTCCTCCTACATGCCAGGAGCTGTTCTAAGCACTATAGTGATACAACAGTGAATAAAATAGACAAAAATCCCGGCCTTCATGGTGCTTACATTCTAGTGGAGGGGGATATAATAAATAAACAAAATTAACAAGTACAATATACGGTGTGTTAGAAGGTAGTAAGTGTTATGGAAACAGTAAAGCTGGGAAAAGGGACAGAGTGTTTTGGGGGAGATGTCAATTGGGGAAGATGATCAGGAGGTAAGAGAAAGGACCATGCAGATAAATGGGGAAAAGCATTCAGGGAGAAGAAAGAATAAAAACAAAGGCACTAAGGCAGGAAAATACCAAGCTTGTTTGCGAGAAAGCCAGGAGGCCAGTATGCCTGGAGCAGAGTGAGCCAGGATTAACAAAAGGAGAAGATGCAGTTAAACTAGGAGACTTTGAACAGCCACTTAGCCTTTTAAATCCTTAGTTTCCTGCGCTGTAAAAAGGGACTACTAATACCACTTCAAGGAGCCCTGGTGGCACAATGGTTAAGCGCTCAGCTATTAACCTAAAGGTTGGCGGTTCAAACCCACCCAGTGGCTCCAAGGGAGCTATCTGCTCCCATAAAAATTACAGCCTAAAAAATCCTATGGGGGAGTTCTACTCTGTCACATAGGGTCGCTATGAGTCAAAATGGACTCGATGGCACCTAACAACAACATCACTTCACAGGGAAGTGATAAGGTGCCAGAATTTTGTAGAAGTAGGAGAACTTTACATTAGAAATAGTAAGCTGTTGAGAGTAGTAAACATTAAAAACAGTAAGTTGTTGTATAACTGAGACATCCATCCTCCCTCACCTACTTTCCTGCTGCCATCTTCTTCCTCTGTGTCCCTACCCAGCCATGGGTACCACAAAAATGGAAATGCACCTTCCCAAATCCTGACCAGAATGAAGTCTAAGAAACCCCATCACCACCCCTGTAATTATACGTTGACTCAGCTGTGCATGGAAGTCTTTTACACCCAATGGCTGGCCACTTTCAGAGAATGAAGGACGTATCACTGTAGGGAAGGAAATGCCCACCTGGACATTCTTAACCACCCATCAGCCACTACTAAGAGTCACCCAACTCACAATATCTCACAGAGGAGGTGCACGCTAAATGCCTAGTGAATTAAATTGAAAAAGAATTTTAAGGTTGAGGCAAGAAGACAGAGCAATTACGTGAGATGCCACTAAAACAGAGGCCAAGAATTAGAGAAGATTGCACAGACCCTCATAACTAAGATGAAAAGTGCAGCTAAAACTATAAAATGTTGGTCTATAAGAAAACCTGCCTGTCTAGCATCTCAAGCTACACCTTCAGGCCAGATGGCTCCCTGTGCATCTGCTCTCCTTATTGAGGACACAGCTCCACTGAGGCTGAGTATACTCACAAGGGAATTGGCAATAGCTGAAAAAGAGAAAATCAAGGCTACAGTCTTGTTAATCTATGGGACCATTGTTTACTGCCTTATGCCACAGGAAGGCTGGTTCCAGCATTTGACACTCAAATCATCCAATTTCTCACTCATGCTGTGGCAATGGCTGAACTAGACCAGCTGTTAGCCAAGAGGGCTATAGCCTTGCCCAGGGGTAATCCAAGATAAATTCAACTAGAGAGAGTGGAGAGTCAAGCCTCTGGGCTGCTAAATACAAATACCAAGTCCAGATGCAGAATCAGAGCAGGAGTGAAGAACCAGGAGTTAAAATTTGGCAAAGAGGAGATTAAAGCAGGAGAAGCAGATTCCAAGCAAAGAGATGTCCAAGTGGTCACCTCAACAAGTTCTGGGGCATACATGGATTCATAGAGTATGGGTGAGTTACCTGGGTTAAAGGGGCAAGAGGAGGTTCTGCACCAATTTAGGAAACAGGCATTGTTAGAGACCTTCCCACTTCTTGTTTACTTGCACCCAGTGGTCTACCTGAACTCTATCCTCTTATCCCAGTACATTTATCCCAATCGTATATTTTCATTTTTATAAAATAATAGTAATAATACCTTAACAAGTCCCTTATATTTGAATGGGACTTCTATTTCATCCATATTTGTTGTGCACAACTACATTGTGAGGTAAGCCCAACAGGTATCATTATCCCCATTTTACAGATGTGAAAACTGATTCAGGTCACACAAGTCAGCAGTGGAGTTATGACTGGAGCCTGGATCTCTTGAGCCATCCTTAACTCAATACAGTGCTGGAGTTTAAAAATACATGCTTAACATATTAACAACAAACAACATAAAACAATGACTTTATTTTGCACGTATCACCAATTTGATGGTGTTTTTGATAGCTGCTTGATCATAATAACACAAGGTTGATCTCTGAGCAGCATCTGAAGTGCCAATATATCTATATGATTGACAAGAGTCATGTATCCCCATTCTCTATCTCCGACTCATCAAGATAAACAACAAAGGTGACATTCCATTTTAAAGATAAAGGATCCTAATCTTTGTAGTCAAAGACACCTCCAAGGTAAGGGCTTTCTGACCTCCAGGTCAGGGCCTGTAAAGAGCCTGACCCCCTATGAAGATAAAGTTCCTGCCCAAAGGGTCAGAACTTCCTCCCCAAACAATATCACAATTAGCTGGTGAAAAGAATGTTGTTCTTCTTTGCACTAAAGAAAAAAATGTACAGAAACACGAACACAAGCACACTTGCACCATAAAACCCAGCCTCCACTCCCAAAATATTCATTCTAATTAAGATCATTTTTAGTGTCTTGTTTCTGTCATGAGTGGCACAAACAGTTAAGCACTCAACTATTAACCAAAAGGCTGGCCATTGGAACTCACCCAGAGGCATCTTGGAAGAAAGGCCTGGTGCTCTACTTCTAAAAAATTAGCCATTGGAAACCCTATGGAGCACAGTTCTACCCTTAAACATATGCGGTTGCCGTGAGTCAGAACAACTTGACGCCAACTCATTTTTGCTTTTTTTATTTCTTTCCTCCAACATTGCATTACTGCTCCTTAGACCTGATTTCATCGTCACTAAAGAGAAGTGTGGAAGAAACAGTATGACTTTTCCCCAGCCCCTTAAAGTTGATTCCACCACATTTACTTCTCTCAGTTGTTTGGGGTAAAATCACTTAAACACATCTTTGGGGTTTCATCTGAAACAGAGGTTCCTCTACCTACTTTTCTCCCAAGCCTATTTTACAGAAAATTCAAACATTGTCTTTAAACACTGTAAAGCCCTGAAAGGGAAGGCTTTGGTAGATCCAACAAATTCTTAACTTGAAGAAGGCCAGAAGAGAATGCTGTCTCATTTCAAACAACCCAGTTTCTGGAACACAACCACATCTCTCTCTTTCCAGCAAGTGGTTTTACAAGCACCTTGACTGTATATGTTTTATACAAATAATTTGGTTCTTAATAAAGTACTGGCATATTTAGATTTCCGTGGCATATTTTTACCTTTGTAAGGATTTTAATAACTTCTTTCTCTGATACAAGTCCCTGAGAACCTCTGCATGAGTGAAGCTGGCACAGGGCTGTTACATGCTAGATGTCCAAAGTTAACAGCTTTTGGAAATTTTTATTTACTTTCTTCTTCTGTTTGAGTGTACTTAATGCTATTAAGGTTCTGTCTGGCAGCAAAAAAAAAAAAAAAAAAAGAGTATAAAAGTGATCACTTAAAGAGAAGCAATTTGGCCATTTGTGACAACAGCTGCCTGATATTGCATTTTATTTAATTGGAAAAGGATGTGGGAAGCCTGTGGCGGCATTAAAGGAACTCAGAGCCTGGAAAGATTATAGGAATTCTTTCCCCTATTTTCTCCTAATAAAATTACCATTATTAAGTAATTTATTTGGTGTCAACAATATACTAGACACTTTTTTAATTATCTGAAATGAATGGATTAAGGAAAAATCATTTAAAGTCTTTTAGAAGGACTCTCTGTAGACCTTCCAGGGCATATGTTCAGCTGACAGGGTGACATTGTCTGTAAGGTGATCCCCTGGTAGCTGTGAAGTCAAAGCCAAGCTCCTGAGCAGACATGTAGGGCCCTGCCTCCATCACCTGTCCTGTCTCACTCTGAAAACTCCCCCACCACTCACATCCTTCAGCCACAGCAAACAGTCTGCTGTTCCCCAGTACTTGGTGCTTCTCATTTCCCCAGCCTTGGCACTAGCTCTTCTCCCTGCTTGGCATACCTTCCCAACTGGTGTCGCTGGTGAACTTCCTATCCCTTAAAACTCAAGTCAATGTCTCTGTGAAACCTTCCCCCTCTTCCCAACTCCAGGCAAAATCAGTCCTTCCTTCCTCTGAGCCCCACTGCACCTAGTAACTAATTAAAATTATTTGTCTGAATGCCATGCTCCCCCTCCCAACTGGGAGCTCCTTCCGAGTCAGGACTTTGTCTTCTTCATGGTTAACTTTTGTAGTTGTCACTAGGACACTTCACGAATAATCCAACTCTCACCTTCCTGACGCACAGTAGAATGGAACTTCCCCATCATGAATTTCTTTGGCCAACGAAATGTGAGCAGAAATTATGTGATTTTCAGGGCAGGAAACTTAAGAATCACTGTACACTTACCATGTACTCTTTTCCCTTTGCCAGATGAAAGGTGCTCCATTACCATGGGTCTCCATGATACCATATGACTCAGAGCAGAGCCTCCCGTGACCCCCAATGACATGTAGTGAGAGCAAGAACAAACCTTTGTTGCTTTAGGTCACCAAGATTTTAGAATTACCTGTTACCAAAGCTTAGCCTAACCTATCCTGACAGATAAATGCCTGATGCTTAGGATAGTACTTATGATATAGCAATTACTTGGAAAAAATGTCTTTAAAGGAATGACTAATTGAAATAATTAATGAGTAATAATAAACTATCTTTATAATACAAAATCAAATATATGTAGTTTAAAGGCAGGTGTAATTATTTAAACTTAGTTTTTAAATTGAGGTGAACCATACTGGGGATCAAGAGTGATAATGTAATAATGAATTTATAATTGTATCTCCAATCCTTTGTATTATTAACTGTAATAAAAAAAAGCTACCATTTATTGAGTCTTGTAGCTGTCAGAAACTGTGTTATGATCTTTATTTACATGAATCATTTTGTTTTAAAACTGCAATAATTTTACAGGTGGCAAAACTGAGGAATAGAAAAGTTAAATAACTTTACCAAGTCACACAGCCAGGAATTGGCAGAGCCAGGATCCAAAACAGGTATATCAGTTTTTAAAGGCTGTGTTTGTAATTGTTGTCGTTGTTAGATGCTGTCAAGTCGGTTCTGACTCATAGCGACCAGATGTACAACAGAACGAAACACTGCCAGGTCCTACACCATCATCACAATTGTTGCTCTATTTGAGCCCATGGGTGGAGCCACTGTGTCAATCTATCTCACTGATGGTCTTCCTCTTTTTCACTGACCCTCTACTTTACCAGGCATGTTGTCCTTCTCTGGTGATTCGTCCCTTCTGATAAGATGTCCAAAGTACATGAGAAGTCTCACCACTCTTGCTTCTGAAGAACATTCTGGCTGTACTTCTTCCAAGACAGATTTGTTCGTTCTTCTGGCAGTCTGAGGTATACTCAATAGTCCTTGGAAACATCATAATTCAAATGCACTAATTCTTCTTCTGTCTTCCTTATTCATTGTCCAGTTTTCACATGCATGAGGCGATTGAAAATACTATGGCTTGAGTCAGGCGCACTTTAGTCCTCAAGTGTCGTCATTGCTTTTTAACATTTTAAACAGGACTTTTGCAGCAGATTTGCCCGATGCAATGCGTCTTTTGAGTCCTTGACTGCTGCTTCCATGGGCATTGATTGTGGATCCAAGTAAAATGAAATCCTTGACAGCTTCGATATTTTCTCCATTTACCATAATGTTGTTTACTGGTCCACTTGTGATGATTTTTGTTTTCTTTATGTTGAGGTGTAATCCATACTGAAGGCTGTGGTCTTTGATCTTCATCAGTAAGTACTTCAAGTCCTCTTCACTTTCAGCAAGCAAGGTTGTGTCATCTGCATATCACAGGTTGTTAATGAATCTTCCTTCAATCCCGATGCCTTGTTTTTCTTTATGTAGTTGAGCTTCTCGGATTGTTTGCTCAGCACACAGATCAAAGAAATATGGTGAAAGGACACAACCCTGAAACACACCTTTCCTGATTTTAAACCACGCAGTATCCCCTTGTTCTGTTTGAATGGCTGCCTCTTGGTCTATGTACAGGTTCTTCGTGAGCACAGTTAAGTGTTCTGGATTTCCCATTCTTTGCAATGTTATGCATAATATGTTATGATCCGCACAGTCAAATGACTTTGCATAGTCAATAAAACACAAGTAAACATCTTTCTGGTATTCTCAGCTTTCAGCCAAGATCCATCTGACATCAGCAATGATATCCCTCATTCCACGTTCTCTTCTGAATCCAGCTTGAATTTCTGGCAGTTCCCTGCTGATGTACTGCTCCAACTGTTTTTGAATTATCTTCAGCAAAATTTTATTGCACGTGATATTAATGATATTGTTCAATAATTTCTGCATTCTATTGGATCACCTTTCTCTGTAATGGGCACAAGTATGGATCTCTTCCAGTTGGTTGGTCAGGTAGCTGTCTTCCAAATTTCTTGGCATAGATGAGTGAACACTTCCAGTGTTGCATCCATTTGTTGAAACATCTCCATTGGTATTCCATCAGTTCCCAGAACCTTGTTTTTCACCAGTGCTTTCAGTGCAGCCCAGACTTCTTCATTCAATACCATCAGTTCTTGATCATATGCTACCCCCTGAAATGGTTGAACATTGACCAATTCTTTTTGGTGGTACAGTGATTCTGTGTATTGCTTCCATCTTCTTTTGATGCTTCCGGCATTGTTCAATATTTTGCCCACAGAACCCTTCGATATTGAAACTCAAGGCTTGAATTTTTTCTTCAGTTCTTTCAGCTTAAGAAATGCTAAGCATGTTCTTCCCTTTTGGTTTCTAACTCCAGGTCTTTGCACATTTCATTATAATACTTTGTCTTCTTTGTCTGCCCTTTGAAATCTTCTGTTCAGCTCTTTTACTTCATCACTTCTTCCATTCACTTTAGCTATTCTACATTCAAGAACAAGTTTCAGAGTCTCTTCTGACACCCCATTTTGGTCTTTTCTTTCTTTCTTGTCTTTTTAATGACCTCTTGTTTTCTTCATGTATGACGTCCTTGATGTCATCCCACAACTTGTCTGGTCTTCAGTCATTAGTATTCAATGTGTCAAATCTATTCTTGAAATGGTCTCTAAATTCAGGTGGGATATGCTCAAGGTCGTATTTTGGCTCTCGTGGAGTTGTTTTAATTTTCTTCACCTTCAACTTGAACTTGAGTATGAGCAATTGATGGTCTGTTCTGCAGTTGGCCCCTAACCTCATTCTGACTGATGATATTGAACTTCTACATTATCTCTTTCCACAGATATAGTTAATTTGATTCCTGTGTTTTCCATCCAGTGAGGTCCATGTGTATGGTCACTGTTTATATTATTGAAAAAAGCTATTTCCAATGAATAGGTCATTGGTCTTGCAAAATTCTGTCATGCAATCTCCGACGTCATTTCTATCACTAAGGCCATATTTTCCAACTACTGATCCTTCTTTATTTCTAACTTTTGCATTCCAATCACCATATTAATGCATCTTGATTGCATCCTTGATCAATTTCAGACTGCAGAATTTGGCAAAAATCTTCAAATTCTCCATCTTTGGCAATAGTAGTTGGTGTGTAAATTTGAATAGTCGAATTAACTGGTCTTTCTTGTAGGAGTATGGAAATTATCCTATTACTGACAGCATCGTTACTTCAGGATAGATCTTGAAATGTTCTGACAATTTGTCATTTCACGTGTAGCAGACCCGAAGATTGTCCAATTCAAAATGGCCAATACTAATCCATTTCAGCTCCCAATGCCCAGGATATCTATCTTCAAGTGTACAATTTCATTTTTGACAACTTACAATTTTCCTAGATTCATATTTCATACATTCCACGCCCTGATTATTAATGGATGTTTGCAACTGTTTCTTCTCATTTTGAGTCATGCCAAAGTAGGATTCCTGGGTAAAAGGGTATGAGTATTTTAACAGAAGTTTCTAGTTTACTTTTCAAAAACACTGTTGCATTTCATACTCCCATCCACAATGTAAAATGCCTGTTCTTGATAATCTTGCCAGCACTGGATGATATCATTGTCTTTTATTTTTGCCAACCAGACAGATGAACGATGTTTTCTCAATGCTGATTTCACTTGTTGTTGTCCTGTATAGGCCTAAAGAAGAACTTTACTCTGTGCTGGAAAAAGGAATTTCCCTGGCCCTAATTACAGGACTTGGTCAACATTCAACTATTTCAGGAGGTAGTGTATGATCAAGAACTAATGGCATTGAAGGAAGAAGTCTCAGCTGCACTGAAGGCTGATTTGGAAGAGAGCAACCTGGCCAACCACCTAGAAGAGATCTATATTTGTGCCCATTACAGAGAAAGGTGATCCAATAGAATGCAGAAATTAT
>NW_004444162.1:345111-352728 GCF_000243295.1 Trichechus manatus latirostris
TTTTACTTGGATCCACAATCAATGCCCATGGAAGCAGCAGTCAAGGACTCAAAAGACACATTGCATTGGGAAAATCAGCTGTAAAAGTCCTCTTTAAAGTGTTAAAAAAACAAAGGTGTCGCTTTGAGGACTAAAGTGCGACTGACCCAAGCCATGGTACTTTCGATCACCTCATATGCACGTGAAAGCTGGACAATGAATAAGGAAGACTGAAGAATAATTGGTACATTTGAATTATGGTGTTTGCAAAGAATATTGAATATACGTGGACTACCAGAAGAATGAACAGATCTGTCTTGGAAGAAGTACAGCCAGAATACTCCTTAAAAGTGAGGATGGCTGGACTTCTTCTCTCATTCTTTGGAGGTGTTATCAGGAGGAACCAGTCCTTGGAGCAGGACATCATGCTTGGTAAAGTAGAGGGTTAGCAAAAAAGAGGAAGATCCTCGATGAGATGGATTGACACAGGGGCTGCACCAATGGGCTCCTCGTTCCTACTCTCCTCCACTTGCCTCAATTCCTTCAAACTATACCCAGTTGCCCTTCACCTTGGGTCTTCCCCAAAGAGACCAACCCAAGCACATCAAACATACTGCAGTATCCTGATGAAACTGTTTTTTCTTTTTTTTTAATTGAAGTCTTAATTATCATTGTAATCTTACACTGAATGGAAGTAAGCCAGGTGAAAAAATACTTAAGTATCCTATTAAAATACCAATGTTTGTAAATTATAAGTCAGTGTCTTAGTTATCTAGTCCTGCTATAACAGAAATACCACAAGCATGTAGCTTTAACAAGCAGAAATTTATTTTCTCACAGTTTAAGGGGCTAGAAGTCCAAAGTCAGGGCGCCAGCTCCAGGAGAAGGCTTTCTCTCTCTGTTGTCTCTGGGGGAAGGTCCTTGTTTCCGTCTCTGTTTCTAGGCTCCTTGGTGATCTTCATGTGACATGGCATCTATCTTCCCTTGCTTGCTTAATCTGCTCTTTTGTATCTCAAAAGAGATTGATTAATGACACACTCTACACTAATATTGCCTCATTAACATAACAAAGAAAGCCCATTCCCAAATGGGGTTACGACCAAAAAAACCAAACCCGTTGCCATCAAGTTGATGCCAACTCATAGCAACCCTATAGGACAGGGTAGAACTGCCCCACAGGGTTTCCAAGGGGTTGCTGGTGGATTTGAACTGCCCACCTTTTGGTTAACAGCTGAGCTCTTAACCACTGAGCTATCAGGGCTCCAACCACAGGTATAGGGGTTAGAATTTACAACACATATTTTGGGGGGACACAATTCAATCCATAACAGTCAATAATTTACCCATTAATACAAAGTAGAAGTAATCTGATTAAACCAAATTCTAAAAGAGATAAACTGCACAGGGATTGAAATTTGGAGGTTGTGGATGTGGTAATAGTAATATTTTTAGAGCATACAGTCCTTTCTGGAGTGGGGCAGGGTTAGGTATAGGGTTAAAGCAGATAAGGAAACTATGTGCCAAGTAGATTAAGGATAAGAAGATAGAAATAGGGAGATGTTAAACACAAACTCTAATTAAAAAAAAAAATTTTAGTCCTGGGTCTACGTCCCAAAAAGAAGTATTAGCTTTCTTTCTTTTCCTCTGCTCTGTACCAAAGAACTCTAATCAAGAACTCAGGCTACTACTGTGAGTTGGGCTATGTTACAGGTTAAATAAGTCCTTGTGGAAATATTTCTTGAGTCACAAGCCTTGGGGACATTACATATGTATGTATATTTTAAATAATAGATAAATGAATGAAAGACTGTTTTATGAACATAGCCACCGTATTTTCACTAACAAATTAATGGAGACTTGTAAAGGCAAGAGACTGCCTGTAGCTGCCCCTGTTGGGGGAGGGGGCCTCAATGAGAGGGAGCTGCGCTGCTCTCACAATAGGAAAGTATGTTTCCTATAACCAGAACAAACCCTGCGGAAGACAGCAGGGCTTGAGTCATCTGGAAACCACCACATCCAACAGGTCTATCTGCCAGAGCTAAGTGACTCCAGCAGAAAGAATCTGTGTAGGGGTACTACCAGAAGCAGAAGTTCCTTCAAAGAGAAGTCTCCAAATAGCCCCCAGATGTGCCCCTGCAGCTAAAGGGCACCAACCCAAACTACAAAATGACCTAGTTGCACTAGTTTCCTAGGGCTGTAACAAAGTACCACGAAGTGGCTGGCTTAAAACAACAGAAATGTATCGTCTCACAGTTCTAGAGGCTAGAAATTAGAAATCAGAGTATCGGCCAATTTGATTCCTTCTTAGGGTTTTGAGAGACTATCTGTCCCATGCCTCTCTCCCAGCTTCTAGTGAGAGCTAGCGATCTTTAACATTCCTTGGCTTATACATACATCACTCCAGTCTCTATCTCCATCCTCACGTGGTTGTCTTTCCTCCATATGTGTGTGTCTGTCTCTTCCTCTCTTTTATAAGGACATTGCTCATATTGGATTAGGACCAGTGTGACCTCATGTCACTAAACTGATCACATCTTCAAAGACTATTTCCAAATAAGGTCACATTCACAGGTACCCAGGGTTAGGGCTGAGAGACAAGATTCAATCCATAACACCAGCCAAGAAAGATTTTTCTGCCCTGACCACTCCTTCTTTCCCCCACACCACCCTGAAGATCAAAGGATGCACAGAGTAAAGAAGAGTAGAGAAGAGGCTGAGTACTGCAAGATTCTGAGCCTGTCAGGCTGGGGAAGATGGGGGTGGTGCTTTACGATGAATGAGAGATTCACAATACTGGGGAAACCAGCACAACTTGTACAAGGAAAGGTCATGGAAGCTCCATAGACACATCCAAACTCCCTGAGGGACTGAATTGCTGGGCAGAGGGCTGTGGGGACCACGGTCTTGGGGAACATCTAGCTCAACTGGCATAACACAGTTTATAAAGACAATGTTCTACATTCTACCTTGGTGAGTAGCGTCTGGGGTCTTAAAAGCCTGTGAGCAGCCATCTAAGATACTCCACTGGTCTCATCCCTTCGGGAGCAAGGGAGAATGAAGAGAACAGGATACAAGGAAAAGATTAGTCCAAAGGACTAATGGAACACAGCTACCAAGGCCTCCACCAGACTGAGTCCAGTACAGCTAGATGGGGGCCAGCTACCATCACTGACTGCTCTAACCAGGATCACAACAGAGGGTTCTGGACAGAGCTGGAGAAGGATGTAGAACAAAATTCTAACTCACAAAAAAAAAGACCAGATTTACCGGCCTAAAGGAGACTGGAGAAACCCCGAGAGTATGGCCCCCAGACACCCTTTTAGCTCAGTGGTGAAGTCACTTCTGAGATTCACTGTTCAGCCGGGGACTGGACAACCCCATAAAACCAAACGGGACTAATGAGGTACAACAGTCCAGGGACAAGGGCTAGAAGGCTGAGGGGGACAGGAAAGCTGGTGATAGGGAACCCAAGGTTGAGTAAGGATAGTGTTGATGTGTTGTGAGGTTGTTAACCATTGTCATAGGGCAACATGTGTACTAACTGTTTAATGAGGAATTATTTTGTTCTGTAAACCTTCATCTAAAGTGAGAATAGCAGCACAATTGGAAGAACGTAGTCGATGTCACTGAACTGTGCATGTAGAAATTTTTGAAATGGTGTATCTTTAGCTATGTATATTTTCACCAAAAAAAAAGGTCGATTCCGAGAAGGGAGAGGGTTGACATGTCGTGGGGTTGTTAACCAATGTCATAAAACAATATGTGTACTACTGTTTCATGAGAAACTATTTGTTCTGTAAACCTTCACCTGAAGTACAATTTTTAAAAAAAATTAAAAAAAAAAGATGAATGAGAGATTAACGTTTGTGTTTAGATCAGACTGGAGTTTTTAAGGACTTTTAAAGGAGACTATAAGTACCTAAAAGTGACAGGAAAAGCTATGGGATCTGCCCAAAATATCAACCCAGAGTAGGGATGGGAGATTCTATATGGAACATGTATAAATAGTGGTGTGAGAAAATAAAATGACTTTGATATCTGCCTCACCAAGCGCAGCTGTTTTGTTATGTAAATATTTTGTCAAATTAGCCTCAGCTCCTTCTTTTAATAAATATAGATACAAGTGAAGTCCGTCAGTCCCAAGATCACTTACCTTCCTCCCTTCCCAGGAGCTATCTTTCTCCTGATGTTGGTGTATATCATTCCTGCTGGGGTTTTTATATTCTCACAATGTAATTACGTACTTGAAAACAGTATATGATATTGGTTTGAAATTTTTGGCATAATGTCTAAGGTCCTTTCTAACTATAATTCTATGGTATAGTTTGGATTTTTTTTTAAAAAATAACAGAAGTGTTAATGAAACACTTGTGTTTCGTTGATGGAATACTGCAGCTTATGACATGGTGTACCAAGGACCACAGACTAAGTGACTGAGCTAAGCTAAGTGCACTGGGAGAAGAAAGCAAGCACGTGCAGATACAGCAAGCATCCAACAGAGGGCAGTAGTATCTAATAAAAAGAGTGCACAACCCTGAGTGACTTCTTTGGATAACTGTGTGACCCTAGACCCTTAACATAACTTTTAAGTGCTAGAAAGTAAAATTAGAAAACACAAGTCTGATCATGTGACTTATTCGTTCAAGGTCACAAAGCTAGTTAATATTTACTTCTACCCGCCCATCAGTGTGCTAGTAGGCCTGCTAACAGCCCTGCAAATGATTCAGCAGGCCCAAGAAATCAGATTGGCCTAAATCAGATCATGGATAATATTTACATTTTTTTAAAATTTCTTGTGAACCCTCGTGCCAGTTTTAATCCCTCAACATGCTCAGTTTGGGACTTTAGCCATCATCAAGGGCTTGAGGAAAGAACCAGATGTGAAGAATTTGCAAACTGATAAAATTATAAAAATTATAAAATTATGCTGAAGCAGGAGTATTTTTAACCCATCAAAAAATTGTAAGCGTTAATTATTCACATTTACTCCAAGCTTATGTTGATACTGTTTTATGTGAAATTTTTAGAATGATATCAAAGGTATATTCTTACTGACCACCAAGTTGGAATGGAAGTATAAGTCAGGATAGGATAGCTCATGCTGAAGTCACAAAGAAAGCCTATCCTAGTAGCTTAACACTACAAAGGAGAAATGAGTAAATTACAGCTCCCTGTTTTTGTAAATAAAGTTTTATGGGAACACAGTCATGCCAATTTGTTTACATGTTGTCTATGCTACAACAGCAGAATTAAGCAGTTGCCACAGAGACGCATAATATCCTCCATTTTGCCTCTTGGCCTGTAAAACCTAGAATATTTACTACCTGGTCTTTTACAGAAAAAAATTGCTGACTCATACATAAAGCAATGCTGTTCAATAAAACTTTCTGTAATAATAGAAATGTTTTCTGCTGTCCAATACAGTAGCCACTAGCCACATGTGGCTGTGAAGCTCTTGAAATGTGACTGTTGTTAGTTGCCGTTCAGTCGATTTTGACTCATGGCGACCTCATGCGTGCAGAGTAGAACCACTCCCTAGGGTTTTCAAGGCTGTGAACTTTCAGAAGCAGATCTCCAGGCCTGTCTTCTGAGGCACCTCTGGGTGAGTTCGAACTGCCAACCTTTCAGCTAATGGCCGAGCACTTAACTGTTTGTACCACAGAGGGACTCCGGAAATGTGACTAGTGGTTATCATATCAGATAGCAACTGAGAAACTGAATTTTTAGTCCTATCACGTTTCAATTAATTTCAATTTAAGTTTAAATACCTGCAGGTGGCCAATGGCTTTAAGGAACTAATAGTCTAATGGTATTAGGTCGCTCTCTTAGCTTTCCCCCGCGCCGGAGTTGTGTTATTTACAAAAACAGGCTGTGGGCCAGAATTGGCCCATAGGTAGTAGTTTCTTCACAGTGTGAAGCTACTGAGATGTTGGGCTTTCTTTGTGACTTCAGCATAAATTTTTTTTATCCTGACTAATAACCCATTGCTATTGAGTTGATTCCAACTCACAGCTACCTTATAGGGTCATTATGATTTGGAATTGACTCAGTGGCAACCGGTATCCTGACTAATACTTCCCCACAACTTCTTACTTCCTTCACAAAGACCATTAACTCAAAAGCCTTTCTGAGGGATAAACAGGGAATTAGCTACTATGTAAGGTTGTACTTCATTTCTTTGTCTTATATCCATCTCTTTTAATCTGTATTATTGTATCATTTAGAAATAATACAATAGAATTATACTTTGACTAAAGTAACAGAATACCTAACATTGGCCTAAACAATCAGGGTTTTTTTTCCGCACATAACAAGAGTTCTTCAGTTTCAGCAGTTTAACAGTGTCAGAGCCAGTGTCTCAACAAGTCTCTTGGACTTTTTCTCTTGGTTGTAAAGTGGTTTCTGACACATTTGAAGCAGAAAGAAGTGGGAATGGATGCTGTACCAAACACATCAGTCTCTTTCATCAGGAAATTAAAAGCTTTCCCAGATGACACCCCAGATATGAACACTTACCTCATTGGTCAGCACTGGTCATATGACCACCAGGTCTGTAAGATAGGCCAAGAAAGCAGAAAATAGGAGGGTCCTGATAGGCTTAAACCAATGATGATCATCAGCTAGAGCTGGTCACACTGCCCCATGAAGGAGAGAATGGTATCTGCCAGTATGTCTTAAGTTCCTATAGTACGTCTTAAGTTCCAAGAATGTTCTCTGATATTTAAAAAAAAAAAGAACCTGTTGCCTTCGAGTCAATCCTGACTCACATTGACCCTATATGACGGAGTAGAACTGCCCCATAGGGTTTCCAAGGCATGGCTGGTAGATTTGAACTGCTGACCTTTGGTTAGCAGCCAAGCTTTTAACCACTGTACCACCAGTGTTCCTCTCTGATATTAGATTTCTAAAATTTCATGAATCAGTTGTGTGTTCTTTGTATCCTTTCTTTAATTTAAGAAATGTTTGTTGACTACCTATCAGATTATCAGGCATTGGGCCAGGTGTTAGAGAGGGGCAGAAGATGAAGCTGGACATGCTGATCCAAAATATGAAGGGTCGGTCTAAAAGTATGAATTCAAGGTTTTTTTAAATACTATAAAGATTTATGCCAAATAAGCCACAAATTTACATTTTTACTTAAGAGTTTCAGTACATTTAACCTGTAAGTACTTCCTGGGTGGCCTGGCTTGTTATGACATTTTATTGCATACTCATAAACACAGTTCTGCTGGATGAGTACTTTAAAAAAATTTTTAATAGACACAAATCTCAGTAGTTTAGATGTGTAAGAAATGTGCTAGAGCTTTTGATAGTTTTCTAATAAAATTCTTCATTCTGCTGAGGTGGTAGAAACTTTGTCTCAATAAATTTGCAGCTCCCTAGAGTTTTGCCTAGGAGTCTGTCTTAGGCTGGGTTCTCCAGAGAAGTAAAACCAGTGAAGTGTATATATATATAGAGAGAGAGAGAGAGTGATTCATATTAAGGAAATGACTCATGCAGTTGTAGAGGCTAAAAAGTCCAAGTCTGTGAGTCGGGCTAGAGGCTTCTCCTGACTCACATAGCTGCAGGAACTGATGGATCTCAAGATCAGCAGGTAAGATGGCAGGCTGCTGGTTCACAGGCTGCAGAGGCTGACAA
>NW_004444162.1:354739-356202 GCF_000243295.1 Trichechus manatus latirostris
GTGTTGAAGGGCATTAGCAGAAGGGACAGCAGTAAAATATTTGCACCTGCCCAGAGTAGGGCCCTAGGAACCCGGCAAAGGACCAGAGACGGCTTGTATGTAACCCCACCCCAGGGGAGGGGGCTAAAGGTGGCCTCCTCTCTGTAGGGAGGAACAAACATATACCAGTCCCTTAGGTTAGGAGTGGGTGGCACAAACAGTTAACTGATTAGTAGCACTGGGCTACTAACCAAAAGGTTGGCGGTTCAAAGCAACCCAAAGTTCTGGCGATCTGCTTCCAATGGGTCACAGTCATGAAAACCCTATAGAGCGGTTTTGCAGCTCTACTCTGACACACATGGGGCCGCCCTGAGTCAGAATCAACTAGATGGTAACTGGTTTGTTTGTTTTTTTAAGGGAGAGCAGGTTTAGGACTTAGAGTCTAAGGAATTTTTTATGCTACTGTGATTCCCTTGTCCTTGACTGTCCTCCCCCAGACTCAAGCTTGGAGAAGCAAGGGATCCCCCTGCAAACCATCACATACCATTTGACAACCTTTGCACGACTTCTTAGGGAGCTTCCATCTGACATGTGATGTCACAGTAAGTACATTTCAAGGCTTTTAATTCTCAGACAAAGTTATTTTTCCTGGAAAACAACAGTTGAATGTGAATACTTTTCCACAAAGCACATTGTGTTTTAATTTTGAGCTAAAAAGAAATACTAACCAAAATGATATTATTTTTAGAAACTGCTTTCCATTTTCAAGTCTTAGCAATGTGATCTCAATAACTCTAGGTTTCAAATTCTTTGTCTGTAACTTAAAAAGGTCAGAGTCAGTGCTGTCTTAGGTCACTCCATTTCCAGGATTCTGTGATTTCTGCTCTTTAAACTTAGAACTTTGGGCAAAGAGAACACAGCATTTTAGTCAAACACCCAAATCCAGATGGAGTTTTAGAGAACTGAGCTGCATGTTTTTAATGGCTGCAGGCTCTTAAAATTTTTTATTGCTGATTTTTAAAGAGGAAGACATTGAACATTGCCAAACTGTGTAAAAGAATCTGTATAAGTAGGTAGAGATGTAACGGCAGCCTAGGGAAAAACACAAAAGAGGGAAGGAAACCCCTTCTCGTAAACCGCGCTCTGGACTCAAAAAGTTCAGAATTCTTGGGCTGATTAGATCAGGCTTCTTAGAGTCAGAGCCCACCCCATCTCGTGCTGTCAGGGAGACAGAGTCCCCGAAGACACAGCCGAGGGGACAGCCAAGCTCCGACTTTGCCTTTGGCTAACCTGGAAGACGGGCAAGAAGGGCTGACTTAAGTACTACTGGTTTAAATGAGAGAAAATGGTAACTAGGGATTAGGAAAGAAGCTAAGGAAAATAATCTTGACATAAATTCATGAATGAATAACATGATTTGTTTGTCATCAACAAAAAGCAAAGATATGCATGGAAGTTAGAGAATTGTGTAAGAGTTCAAAACT
>NW_004444162.1:359599-361156 GCF_000243295.1 Trichechus manatus latirostris
CTAACCAAAAGGTCAGCAGTTCGAATCCACCATCCGCTCCTTGGAAACCCTAAAATCACTGATCTGGGCTCTTCAAAATTGTCTATGCCATGAAAAATAAAATAAACAGGGAAACTGTTCTACATTAAAGGACACTAAAGAGATAAGACAACTAAATGCAATGCTTGATCATTGACTGAATCCTGGTTTTGGAAAAAAAGCTATACAGGACATCATTGGGACAACTGGAGAAATTTTAATATGGACGTATAGTCCATATTAGATAATAGGAATGCATCAAGATTAAATTATCTAAGGATAGTAATGAGTATTCAGGTTGCGCAAGGTCACAGGGGGGAGGTAGGATTAGAACTCAGCACTTTGGCTCTGAAGACATTTTTAAAAGTTTCCTGTCAGTAAACCAAAACAAAACTCATTGTCGTCAAATCAATTCAAACTCATAGTGACCCTATAGGACAGAGTAGAAGTGTCCAATGCGGTTTCTAAGGAGCAGCTGGTGGATTCGAACTGCTGAGCTTTTGGTTAGCAGCCGAGCTCTTAACCACTGCACCACCAGTGCTCCAAACGGGGCAGTTCTAGTCTGTCCTACAGGGCCACTATGAGTTGAAATGGTTTTCCTGTCACTAAAGGTGGTTCGAACCCCTGCTGAGAATTTGCATTTCTAACAAGTTCCCAGGCAATGCTAATAATGCTGGTTAGGGACCAGTTCTGAGAACCACTAGGAGAGCAGTGGTTCACAAAATTTATTATACATGAGAATCACCTGGGATCTTGTTAAAATGCAGATTCTAATTCAGTATATCTGGGGTGGAAATGCAAATTTTCAGCAGAACAAACCCCAGTTCCAAGCCCTGGCTTAAACAAAGACTGTCAACAGCCTGGTAGTGAATATTAGATAAAATTAAAGCAATGAGTCGGAGTAGGTGTAGGGTTCTAGGCTCTTAAATTTATTAATGTCATGAAAGACAAAAATAATAATAACAATAAGCAGAGAAACTGTTCTAGGTTAAAGAAAAGTAAAGAAACAAGACAAATTCTTAGATGATCTTTACTGCTCTCTAGCACAGGATCCTCTAAGGGGAAGTGGTCAAACATTCTATGGAACCTTCTAGCACAAACTCCCATCCAGGTGATTCAAATATTTGTGTGTCAGTCACAAGGTAGAAAAGTTGTACTAGAAACTGGGGAAGACTACTGATACTTGAAATAACACCCTTAAGATATAAATCATTTTCTTTGACTGAAATGACTGACGGGCCCTTCATTTTATACCACATTCCTCTGGTTAGTTAAGAGCTACAGGGACAGAACCAGGAACCACAATAAAGCAATTACGGTGGATTTAAGTCATCTTCCCACTCTCTCAGTACCTCTCGTCCACATTTTAAGCACTAAGCTGAAGTACTCAAATCTATTTGGTAAACAATAATCAAGCAGCCTCTGAAAGCCAGACATTGTGTGTGGCTCTGGGATGCAAAGGAGAAAGTGAGTTTTTTGAGATTGTTTATGTCCTTGAACTTTTGAACACATAGGAGACTTTTTACGGCTACTCTGTCC
>NW_004444162.1:362224-378977 GCF_000243295.1 Trichechus manatus latirostris
CAAAGTAGAACTGCCCCATAGGGTTTCCAAGGAGTAGCTGGTGAATTTGAACTGCAGACCTTTTTGTGAGTAGCTTATGATATACCCTAATATACTGAATTCTCTTAAACATTACAAACACTTTAAACACCAAATATACACAGCTTTTTCTACCGATTTCTCTATTACTAGATGGACAAACTGAGCCCTTTTTGAGTCACTTAGTAAGAGAAATTTCACACTGGTATCTCAGTAACTCCCCACCCAGGTTGTTTATACGCTTGATTCAATATTCATAGTAATATACTTATTTTCTGTCAGAGCCACAGCTCTCCTAGGTATAGAAATGTTATCTGACTGGGTTCTGCACATCTCTGCCCTAGAATCACAACACTGAATCACAGAAAGATGTATTCCCTACCCCAGAAAAGATTAAAGTATAATTTGAGAGAAAAGCCCACCCAGCCACCCTTTCACCCCCAAAGCCCATGCTTTCAGCTTCTCATGACCCCCCACTTGTTGCCACCCCTTGCCCTCTCATCTAAAGCCCCACTCACTCCCCAGGCACTGTCTAAACATAGGTGTCCCTAACTTAATGTTGAAATTGGTTAAATGGCATTAACATGTAGTCTCTCTCAAGGCTTTGAGCATCTTAGCTAAAACCTGTTGCCTTCCAGTCGATTCCAACTCATGGTGACCACATGCGTGTAAGAGAACTATGCTACATAGAGTTTTCAATGGCTGATTTTTCACCAAAAGTAGTTTGCCAGGCCTTTCTTGCAAGGGACCACTTCTGGTGGACTCAAACCTCCAACCTTTTGGTTAGCAGCTGAGCACATTAACCATTTGCACCACCCAGAGACTCTGGGTATCTTTACTGGCTGCTTCTAAATAAAAGTCTCAAACTGACAGCCCACAAGGCAACTGTGGTCAAAGACATTGTTATGGATTGAATTGTGTCCCCAAAAAATGTGTTGTAAATCCTAACCCCTATACATACGCATGTAATTTCATTTGGGAATAGGGTTTTTGTTATGTTAATGAGTCACATTAGTGTAGAGTGTGTCTTAAACCAATCACTTTTGAGATATAAAAGAAGAAGATAAGCAAAGAGGCAGCACAAATGGAGAAAGACTGATGCCACATGGAGATCAGCACGGAAGAGCAGAAGGAAACAAGGATCTTCCCTCAGAGCAGACAGAGAAAGCCTTCCCCTAGAGCCAGCACCCTGAATTTGGACTTCCAACCTAAACCGTGAGAAAATAAATTTGTTTGTTAAAGCCACCCACTTGCGGTATTTCTGTTACAGCAGCACTAAATAACTTAGACAAGTTTGTTTGGCCCAAATGATGGCCCACATTTTAAAATTGGGAGATTTCACAGAAAATCAAGATACCAGTGGATCTGGAAAATTTAGACAATCTGACAACTCTAATCCCATATTCCTGGATGGCAACAGCTGGAGGTGAGCAGCTGTTCCCTCCTTTGAAAAGGACGTTTTCCCTCTTCTGTTCAACTCATTAATCCTTCCTCCTCTTCCCTCTCAAACCTCCCCTCTGTTTTCATTTCCTTCCTGAAAATGAGTAGGCAATTTGAGTTTTTCCACCTTTCATAATAAAAGCAAGGTCAATGGTGGAAATTCCAGGCACCACAGAAGTTAGGAGGGGAAGATATTTTTGGTAGAGGGAATTCTGAAAGCTCTTAAAAATCACACCACTGTTGCTTATTACTACAGCTGGGATTGACCTGTGTTATAGCTTTCAAGAGCCACTGCAATTTCTAACTGTCACTTTAGGAATGACAGGTATTATCATTCAAAATATCATCTTGTCTGCAAATATTCTTCAAAATGGAAGATTAAAGCTGGAAGGAACTTGGGACCATCTAATCCAACCCCTTCATTTTATCAATGTTCAAATCAAGGCCCAGAAGGACAAAGCAACTTGTCCAAAGTAACTTAGCTTTGTACTTTCTGGAATTTTATTGCATTTATTCATTTATTCTTAGACTGCCTCAAACAATGCAAGGTAACTAGTAGTTAAGAAAGTAAAAAGATGTTGAAAATGAATTTTCATTGTGTGAATTTTAAATAAAAGACAAAGAAGAAAATCACCAAAGATAGACACTCATTAGACCTCCAGCTCTGACTTAACCAAAAATGTTCTTAAATACAAGAACTTACCTCAAAGGAAAAATTAAAAGAGCCGCATGGCCGATTTTTTTGGCATGACTTTGAAATACCAGTAAATGAATTCTGTGTTTAAGCTACCACACCCCAGTTTACATACTCTGTCAACAGAATTGTTTAAAGATATGATTTTATTTTAATTGGCTTACATCTGTCACAAACCTGTAGTCTGAAAGAATCCCTGCCTACTCCATCTGTAATCTACACGTTAACTTAATTCGTCGCCTCATCCTCATGCAATTGATTTTTTTTTTAAACTGGCAGTAGTCATTTTCCAGTTAATTATTTGCATGCTAAATTCACAGGAATTTCTTGCTGTCACTCTCTTCCCTCATTCACACCCCTTCTCCTTTCTGGGTTTCCAGCCTCTCTCTCCTCAGTTCACTAAGGGCTACCAGTTTTAGTGATCTCACTTTTGAAAGAATGCAGAAAAAGAAGGTTCCAGAGGCATGAACTTTTATTAAGGATTTATTATGTGCCAGGCATTAGGCCATGCGCTTCCATATATTTTCTCATTTAATCTCTCTGAAGAGGATTAAAAGGAATGAAAAATATATCCCATTAGAAAGGGCTAATAAACTTAGTCAAATAAAACCAAGAAAATTGTTTCTAATTTCAAGGGGGAAGAACTCTGCACTACCAAGGGGATAAAATTCATAGTTCTTTGTACACACTATCTAAAATGCTCATTTGGCTCTTAATCGTAAATGGCCTTGCAGCTTCTCTTGTATTGTCTACTTATACTTGTCATCTACATGTGATACTATATATCCCTCAGTTTTCCTTATGCCTATGGCTTGTCTACAGACCCTTATAACTCTTTGAGAACTGGAACTGAGCTCTGATGTCCCCCTTTCCTCATAGCACTAAGTAGATGCCCTGCTCCAAATGGCTGCTCAATAAAGGCTTGTTGAAAGAAATTGCACTCAAAGAAGATAAAAGAAGACTTTGGTGGAGATGTTCCTGGGGGAACACTCCACACAATTACCTTGGTAATAATTGCTTAATTGGAGCAATGTGCACTTAACAACTTAATTAGACTCTTCAAGTATATTCCAGGAGACGGGTTGTAGCACCTATCCTTGCTACAAAGCTACAATAACTTTTCATGACTTAATTTAAAACGTGTTTCTCAACGCCAGGGCTGCTTTTGTGAAGCTCTGAATCTAAATTCCAACGCGTCAACTCTGCCAGTGGTTTATCTAGGCCTGTTGACTCTGTGGCTATTACTTTAAAAAAACAAAAAATGCTTTGGGAGTTAATTGAATGTGAATGTTCTTAGACTTTTCCATGTTTTTATTTTGTGAGCTAGATGTGAACTAACCCACTACCCTCACTCTTACATTTGCTAGAAGACACCTAGCTTCAATCTGAAATAGGTTGGTCACTCCTCAGTTTCAGGTTTGGGAGAGCTGGAGGTTGTTAGATTTGAATCACATGTAATTCCCCTAAGCACTACAATTAAATCTACTTATAAAAATATGTTGATGATACAATGTCATAAACATCAAATAGTTCTTTCACAGTTGTGTCAACAAGTAAGAACACGTACTCTATTAAAAATAAAAGTAAAGAGATTTATTGAAGGTTCAAGACAGTTCAAACCCGGGACACGTCTGATCTCACAAAGTGAAACAAAGTCCTCCAAAATGGTGGAGTTACAAAAGCATATTTATGAGATAAAATACAACATTCTGATTGGGAGTTGCAAGATTAGGTAAGCAGGAGAGGGACAACTCAAAGTGGGGGCTTTACAGTGATTGTTTGGAAACACAAATGTGGGCTATTTGAATTGGTTAGTTTAAATACATGACTAAGTGGGGGGAGGTTACAGGGTGGTCACAAGGTAATTATTGTAAAACATTTCCTGAGGGCTGTTGAGTGGATTTCTGGTAAAGGTCTTGTGTCAAGATCCTCCCTTAAGAACAGTCTTTTCACATCTTTAGTTTAACCACAGAGGAAAAACATTTCCTTTGTTAGTACTTAAGTCTATCTAAGGGTGAGGGTTGCAGGGAAAATCATTTATTAAGTTTTTGACAGCTGCAGGGGAAGTCCTTTTTTAAGTACTTAAGTGAAACCTCTGGAGCAGTTCTACTCAGTCCTATAGGGTCACCATGAGTCGGAATTGTTGCAGGGGAAATTCTTTGTTACATAAGTCTGACTAAGGTTTGATGGTTGCAGGGGAAATTAAAGCTAAGATGGTGTCTGGGCTCAGACCCGGGCTGATCATTCTGATATAAATCAGGCACCTCAATTTTGGAATTTTCACACAGTTATCAAAGATCTAAAGACAAAAATTATAAAGATGCGCTTTGATTTACTGACTTTGAGTTTTATTCATTTATCTTAGTCTTTGGCATTTGAAATATTTATTTTCCTAGTAATTATATGTGGGGGCAAGCAGAACTAAATTAGAACTGATTCTTTATACTTTCTTCTGATTACAAAATCAAAAAATTCATTTGTCCATTTATTCATTCAACAAATATTTATCTACTCTGTGTCAGTCATTGTATCAGGCTAAGGATACTATTGTGAGCAACAACAGACTAGTCCTTGATCTTATGGAGCTTGGAGTCATTTATGTTTGAACTGAAATCACAAGAAGAGGAAGTAATGGGGAAATGCAGGATGGGTACATGGAGATGAGAAGGATGTTTTGGAGAATTAAACAGTATAAACAAAGGCTCTCTAGCACTGAGTTCAAGATGGCAGCTAATTACAGATGCAGGAATCTCTTCTGTCATTCAAAATACAAAGAGAGTATATGTATTTATTTTTCCATGTTGAAGACACAGCTAAGCTAAAAAGAAATGGACATCTTCATATGTCAGAAATGACAAGAGAATCCATAACCATGGAGGTGTCAAAGAGAAAAATTAATAATAGACATCTTACTTTGATTTTAGAGTTTTTCTTACCGTCAAATCCAAGTACTAATTGTTAAAATTCTTGACCAAATCTTGCCAGCAGCTTTTTTCACCCAAAGTTGCTCATCTTTTCTTTCCTGTTAAAAGCCAGGCTTACTTAATTTAAATTTTGAAAGATACCATGGCTGCAGGTGAATGGAGGACCAGAGACCACCTTGTGACCGGATATGAGTTGATCTCGGTAAAAGGAGGGGATGGCAGCATTCAATCAATCATGTTAAGATTAGCCAGTGATTGATCTTGTATATTCTTCTCCCTCCTCTTCTCTTTATAAGCCTCATCGTAACTAGCCTACTTCGAGTCATTTACTTTTTTTTTGGAATCAGAATGGTCTCCCTATATGCATATGGAATAACTGCTCAGAATAAAGCTTATGTTTCAATTTCTTTGAGTTTTGATTATTTTTAACAGCTATAAGCAGGATTTGAAACCTGGGAGACCAGATATATACCTTAGAGGCTGGCATGTTCATATCTTTGTAGGAAAGGAGTTGAAACTCTGGGCCCCATGCATATCAAGGAGTAGGAACAGGCCATTCTGCTTAACACGGATGGCAAAAAAATGTGCTGAAAAACCCGTGGACATTAAATGGAAATCTCTAGCAGGCCCAGGGTTGCAGCAGAAAGTAAGCTGTCTTCCTCAAACCAGGTAGAAATAATTTCAACAACTATTCTCATACACACCAAGAGGTTTTAATCTTGAACCTGCACCATGCACAGGTGCAAAACCCACCTTTTCATTACCCATGCAGTATGGGAATCTGGAGCTGAGAACCTACTGTAAAATTGGGTTTGGAAACAGTGAACTAAATAGGACTTGGACAAGGGCAATGGAGAACCTTCATCACAGAAAGGCCTCCACAACCCAGGTCATGAGGACTCACTCTGAAGATAACACCTCCTGAAAATGAACTCATAACATCAATTAGGAAACACAGGAAGAAACTTAAAGCAAAAAGAGAAAACCTAAAGACCCCAAAATAGGAGAATTTACGCTTGAAAAACTTATGACTAGTGTTAAACAGATTTTCAAATGAGTATTTTAAACTCTACAAAGAAAAAGAGATGTAGAATCTAATTTTCAAACTGGTACAGAATGAGTAAGAACAGGCTGATTGGAAAATGACTCAAGTAAACAATTTTGAGAAGTGAAAAATATAGTATTCAAGACAGACTCAATAAACAGGTTGAAAAACAGCCTAGACTCAAATGAAGAAATAATACATGACTTGGAATTTGGATCTCAGGAAATCACCTAGAACCTCTTTATAAATAGATAAAGAGGTAGAAAATATGAAAGAGAGGTTAGAAACATGGCAGCCAGAATGAAAAGCTCTAATATGTGTTTAGCAGATGCTCTAGAATAAAAGAATAAAAGACTAAAGAGAACGGGGAAAAAGAAACTTTGAGGTAATAGTGGAGAATTTTCCATGTTTGAAGAAAGGTATGTCGATTGAAAAAGCACGAAACTAAGATAAACAAAAACAAAGGCAAATCTATACATTGTGAAATTAAAACCTGCAGAACCATCAAGAATAAACAGAGAAAATCTTGGAAGTTACCAGAGAGAAAAAGACAGGTTGCCTAAAAAGTAGCAACAGTAAGACTGACAGAATATTTCTCATCAACAACAAAAAATGCCAGAGACAATGGATTAATATTGTAAAAGTGATGAATGAAAACAATTCTAGTCATTCTAGAATTCTACGTACACAGCTTAACCACCCATTGCCATCTCATCGATTCCGACTCCTAGTGACACTGTATGACAGAGTAGAATTGTCCCATAGGGTTTCCAAGGAGCAGCTGATGGATTCCAACTGCCGACCTTTTGGTTAGCAGCCAAATGCTTAACCGCTGCACCACCAGGGCCACAGCTTAACTATACTCTAACAATTAGGATGAAATAAAAGCATTTTCAGACATACAAAGACAAGGATATAACTGCCCCAAAACCCTCACTTAAAAAACTACTGAAGGATACATTTCAACAAAAAGGAAAAGAGTAGGCTGCCAAAAAGCCAAAGTAAGAAATAAATAGTTATCAGTTGTTATATACAAATAGATATTAGCCCAAAATATAACTAATTGGAAGGTTAAAATAAGGTTAAAGTTAAATGTTAAACAATTATAACACAGCAGTTGGGAGTTTATTGGTGAGGAGAAGGCTATAGACATTAACTTCAGATTTTGTTAAAATATACAAAGATGTACATGTTTGTTAAGTATATAAGGGTAATCTCTCAAAGAGTATAAGTAGAATATGAAACTTCCAAATTAGAAAATAGAAAAAAGAAGAGGGATGGGGTAAAGAAAGCCCTACCTGTTAACATAATGAAGGTGTTAAATTAACCACTTACCAAAACAATGAAAGTGAAGATGACTTGAAACACTTACTGATGAAGATCAAATACTACAGCCTTCTGTATGGATTACACTTCAACATAAAGAAAACAAAAATCCTCACAACTGGACCAATAAGCAACATCATGATAAACGGAGAAAAGATTGAAGTTCTTGAGGATTTCATTTTACTTGGATCCACAATCAACACCCATGGAAGCAGCAGTCAAGAAATCGAAAGATGCATTGCATTGGGCAAATCTGCTGCAAAAGACCTCTTTAAAGTGTTAAAAAGCAACGATGTTACCTTGAAGACTAAGGTGTGCCTGACCCAAACCACAGTGTTTTCAATTGCCTCTTATGCATGCAGAAGCTGGATGATGAATAAGAAAGGACAAAGAAGAACTGACACCTTTGAATTGTGGTGTTGGTGAAAAATATTGACTATACCATGAACTGCCAAAAGAACAAACAAATCTGTCTTAGAAGTACAACCAGAATGCTCCTTAGAGCTCCTTAGAAGTGACATGTTTTCAGGAGGGACCAGCCCTTGGAGAAGGACATCATGCTTGGTAAAACAGAGGGTCAGCAAAAAAGAGGAAGACCCTCAACGAGAAGGATTGTCACAGTGGCTGCAACAATGGGCTCAAGCACAACAACGATTGCGAGGATGGCGCAGGACCGGGCAGTGTTTCGTTCTGTTGTACATTGGGTCACTATGAGTCAGAACTGACTTGACAGCGCCTAACAACAACAACAGAACAATGGAGGCCAAAAAACTATTGGATGACATCTTTAGTGTGTTGAGGGAGAAGGGAGGAGACAAAAATTGTCAATCCAAATTCTATATTCAATGAAACTATCCTTCAAAAATTAAGGCAAATTTTTTTTTAAATACCAGATAAAGGAAAACAGAATTCATGGCCCCACAAGAAATGCTAAAGGAAGGTATTCAGGCTGAAGAGAAATAACATCAGACAGTACCTTGGAATTACAGGAAATAATGAAGATCATTGAAAATGGTGAAATATGTGGGTAAACATGAAAGATTCTACATTTTTATTAATTTTTCCTATTAGTTTCTTTAACATACATGTGAATGTTTAAAGTAAAAATTATGAAATTGTGTTACGGCATTTGTAATTATAAAACTGTTATATGTCAAAAATAAAACAGGCATGGAAGGGCAAATTGAACTATCCTGTTGCAAGTTCCCTATATTTTGTATCTATGTTAACTTCAAATATATTATAATAGGTTATAATAAATATATATCATATATTAGATATATTACATGTTATAGTAAATGCATAATTATATGCATATTGAAATCACTAGAGGTATAGTTAAAAAGAGAGAAATGAAAATGGAATAATAAAGAATATTTCATGCACCCAAAATAAAGGAGGAAAAAAGGAGCAGAGAAACAAACAAAAAATAGATAACAAATAGCAATATGGCAGACCGAAATTAAACTATATTAATAATTACATTAAATATATATGGACTAAGTACTACTATTAAGAAGCAAAGATTATTAGACTGAATAAAAATGCAAGACACAACTATATGCAGTCTATAAGATATACACTTTACATACAAAGATACAGACATATTGAAAGTAAAAGGATGAAAATATACAACAGAAACACGGAGGATGGTGCAGGACTGGGCAACATTTTGTTCTGTTATATATCAGGTCGCTATGAGTCGGAATTGACTCAATGGCAATTATTGTTTTTTAACAACAACAACAATTTTCAGAAGTAGATCATCAGGTCTTTCTTCCTAGCCTGTCTTAGTCTGGAAGCTCTACTGAAACCTGCCCACCACAGGTGACCCTGTTGATATTTGAAATACTGGTGGCATAGTGTCTGGCTGACAGATGGGTGGTGAATACTACTCAACAATAAAAGGGAGAAACTACTGATACATTCAATAGCATGAATGAATACACAGACATTAAAATTAAAAAACCAAACTTGTTGCCGTCAAGTGGATTCCGACTCACAGGGACCCTATAGGACAGAGTAGAACTGCTCCATAGAGTTTCCAAGTAGCGTCTGGTGGATTCAAACTGCTGACCTTTTGGTTAGCAGCTGTAGCTCTTAACAACTACGCCACCAGGGTTTCCCCACAGACATTAGGCTGTGCTAAAGAAATCGGACACAAGTGAGCACATACTATACTCCATTCATGTGAAATTCTAGAACAGGCAAAACTAGTCTAAGAGGAGCAAAATCAAAACAACGGTTGCCTCAGGGATAAGTGGGCATCGACTGTAAAAAAGATGCAAGACAGTTTTATGGGGAAATGTGAATGTTTTATATTGTGATAGGGGTGTGGGTTACACAGGTGTATCCATTTGTCAAATTGTACAGTTAATATTTGTGCATTTCAATGATACAAATTTTACCTAGAAAATGAACTGTAAAAAATATATATTCAAGTAAAGGATGGGGAGTAGGTGAAGTATAGAAGAAACACAGCAGAATGTTGATAATTGCTGAAGATGGGCGATGGTATTTGGGGGTTTATTACACTATTCTTTGTCATCCCTTTTGTGAAACAGCAAAGTAGTATGTCTGAGGAAAGTGTAAAGCAACCGCAATGGAATGTTAAAAATCTAGTTTAACATCTCAGATGTTTTACTACTAGGCTATGAGTTCTTTGAGGATCTGAATTATCCACATTTTTGTGCTCAGCACCAAGAACATTACTTAAAGGATTGTTCAACCAATTAACAACCCTTTAGTGGTAGGAATGCTCATACTGCCCCAATTTCAAATATAAAGCACCTGGTTTCCAGAGGCATTTTTATCTCTAAAGGCTCTTCTGGTGAGCCCAAAATCATACCTTGAAATGCTTAGCCTCTTCCCTTGCTAAAAAGCCGTTCAAGTCTAAAATTACATATTTGTTTGTTCACCTGAAAAGCATTTTAAATAAGTAGTAAGGAGATTAGGGTCCTTGTCCTGACTGTACCACTAAAGAGTTGTGAGAACTTGGCCAATTATTTCATCTCCCTGGAATGGAAAATGAGGAGTTGCACTAAACGATTTCCCAGGTTCCTTCAGCTTTTCATCTCTATGACTCTATTTAATAGAACGCAGCTCAATTATGCTGCGTGTGATGGACTCCTATTCCTCTCCCTGAAGAGCTTTAAAGTAGTTCTGTCCTGGAGAACAGAGCTCCTTTCAGTCCAAATGCAAATAATAAGCATGTGAGTGAGAATGAATGAGCAGCTGCCATCAGTTCACCTCACTGTGTATGGCGAAGTGTTGAAAAGGTAATGTCATAGATTCTGGTTTGATCCCAGAATAAGACACTGAGATTTGCACAGACAAAAATCATCAATGTATCAGTTGTTTATTGGGTTATAACAAAACACCCTAAAACTTGGTGTTTTTATTTTGCTGTTGCTTTTAGTTACCATCGAGTCGATTCCATATTGTCTCACAATTCAATGAGTCAGCAATTTGACCTAGGTTTAGCTAGAAGTTTCTGCTGATCTTGGCTGGAGTCACTTACACAGCTGTAGTCATCTGGGAGCTCACCTGGGCTAGATGGTCTAAGATAGCCTCACTTGAATATCTGAGAGTTGGTATTTTCTGTCCAGTGGTTAGAGTGTTTCCAACAGGCTATTCAAAAATTCCTGATTTGACATCATCATTCGTAGAGGGTGAGAGCACAAGCTCCACAGCCTAGCTCTTCAGACATAAACTCAAATGTAGAATATTGCACATCACTTCTGCATTCCGTCAGTCAAGCAAGTCACAAGTCCAGCCCAGATTCAAGGAGAGGTGAAATAGACCCTGCCTCTTGATAGGCAGAGTGGCGGGAGTCACATGGCAAGGGGGAGTGAGTAAGGGTATGGGAGGTATTTTGCAATCATCTTAGTAAAAACTCTACCACATTCCATCACAGACAGCCTCTCTAGCCCAGCATGAAGCAGGTACCCAGTAAACATTTCCTTAACGGATATGTGTCCTCAGTTGTAAAGACTTACGGCTTATTTCCTCTCCTAGGAGGAAGTAACAGTGATACAGATTAGCTGTCTTATGGGTGGGGAATTAGTTGAATCATTGTTGGGTGCAAATTCTGGCACACACCACTGGGAGGGGGGAGAGTTCATTTGCAGTGGGAATGTCATTTCCCTTTGCTCTATGGATTTAAAATATACTGACATGGAATGTTGACCCCATAATAACATTTTTATAATGATAATTACAGTTCTATAAGAGAAATATCTCAGGTGAGATTTGATTATGGTAAATTCACCCGTAGCAGATAAAATATGTGTTGTACTCTACTTGTTTTATTATCTTCTTAGTGTTATAAGGAGTCGTCTCTGGGTGGCGCAAATGGTTAAGAACTTGACTACTAAGCAAAAGGTTGGCAATTTTAACCCACCCAGAGGTGTCTTGGAAGAAAGACCTGGTGACCTGCTTCCCAAAGGTCACAGCCACGAAAACCCTATGGAATGCAGTTCTACTCTGAAACACATGGGGTCACCATAAGTCTAAATCAATTCATAGCAACTGTTTAGCATCATAAGAAAAAAAACCTATCAAATAAATTCAATCAAATTCAAAAAATATGCATTTAATACCTATTTAGTGCCAGGAATATAGTCCCTGGAAATAAAAATGACATTGAGAGAAGGTATGTGCCTCCTCCCCCACAGCTGGCTCAGCCCAACCCAGGAGATTTCATTAGGCCCTGAAGGTACAGAATATTTCTGTTCTTACCTTTGCAGCTTGAAGGCTTATGTACTGCTCTGGCTACCCCACCTTTCATAGGGACATAAGGAGAAGGGCAGATAGAAAGTCAAGCAAGACGGATGGGACTAATTGATGCATCTTAGATGGCCGCTCACAACCTTTTAAGACCCTAGACACCACTCACCAACGTGGGTTGCAGAACACTTTCTTAATAAACTTTGTTATGCCAATTGACCTAGATGTCCCCCAAAACTATAGTCCCCAAGCCCCAGCTCCTCTGTCCCTCAAAGTGTTTGGACGTGCCCACGAAACTTCTTAGCTTTTGCTTTGGTCCAGTTGTGCTGACTTCTCCTGTACTGTGTGTTGTCCTTGGAACAAAGGAGAATGAAGAAAATCAAAGACACAAGGAAAATATTAGCTCAAGAGACTAAAGGACCACATAAACCAGAGAATCCACCAGCCTGAGACCAGACGAACTAGATGGTGCCCGGCTACCACCAATGATCGCCCTGACAAGGAACACAACAGAGTTCTGGACAGAGCGGGAGAAAAGTATGGAGCACAATGCAAATTCACACAGAAAGACCAGACTTAATGGTCTGATGAAGACTGGAGGAACCCCTGAAACCGTGGCCCCCGGACACTCTGTTAACCCAGAACTGAAACCATTACCAAAGCCCACTTTTCAGACAAATATTAGACAGGATATAAAACAAAAAATAATACACATGAGGCGTGTGCTTAATTCAGTCAGATACATGAGACCAAATGGGTAGCTCCTGTCCAGAAGCAAGATAAGAAGACAGGAAGAGACAGGAACTAGGTGAATGGACATTGGGAACCCGGGGTGGAAAAGGGGAGTGTGCTGTCACATTGAGGGAATTGCAACTACTGTCACAAAACAATACGTGTATAAATTTTTGAATGAGAAATTGACTTGAGCTGTAAACTTTCACTTAAAGCACAATTAAAAAAAATGGTTAAGCAAGACTTAAGCAGCAACTTGCTTTTTGCAAGTGTGGTGCATTTATATATACTATTCCCTCTGAATGAAATGCCTTTCTCCCTCTTTTATTTTTGACTTGGTCTTTCAGTCCATTCTCTATGTCTCAGTCCAGTGCTTCCTCCTCTAAGACCACACCCTACCCCAGCTATGTGGTTGGGCATCCGTCTTCCAGGCTCCTCATTACCTGGGTATATAGCTCCATTACACTGTGCTGCTATTGTTGGTTTATGTGTCCGTCTCATCCAGGACTCTGAGCCACTTGAGAACAGATATGGTATCTTACTCATTCTATAGTTCCAAGTACATACTCAAGAAATGTTTGATGAGTGATTTAAGAAATAATTGAAAGAAGAAATAAATGGATAATAAGTTAAAGAATAGTGAAAAACTGCTCTAACAGTTTGCAAATTTTCTTTAACTCTCCTCTCAAAACCACAGAAACTCTTTGTTTCTACCTCCTCTTTTGACCCAAGGAAACCCTGATGGTATAGTGGTTAAGAGCTATGGCTGCTAACCAAAACAGTTGGCAGTTTGAATCCACCATGCGCTCCTGGGAAACTCTCTGGGGGCAGTTCTACTCTATTCTGTAGGGTCACTATGAGTCGGAATCAAATGGAGAGCAATGGGTTTGGTTTTTGGGTTTTATAGACCCAAAGCAAATTTTAAAACCTGTGATCAATTTTTTATGTTACCCTTAATGGCTCTTCTATAGTGCAGTGAATTTGTATTAAAAAAAAAAAAAAAAAAACCTTATTCCTGACTTGGCATGATTTTTTTTTTTAACCAAAGGATTATATTTAGTGTTTAAATGCCTAAATTATTTCTTCTTAGGCTATTCAGTAATGTTACCCCCTATCTTAACAGTAGCTATTGGTTTCACCTCAATTGAAATGTAACACAATTTCATTGGAAACCTGTAAGCAAGTGAGGATGCTTTTAACTGGGTACAAAGTCTTATTTATTTAAGAAGGATCATGTTTAGCTATACCTTTGAGAAGTGGAAAGTCACGGTTCTACCACCTTTGCTGTAGTTGTGCTGGGGGAAGGCAGCTGAGGAACTCATGTCAATCTCTCAGTATGGTAGCCACAAGGCAGACAGTAAGCCACAGAACCTAGGCAACTGACCCCTTGTTTAGTCATAGCTTTACCAGTGCATGTGTGTCCCCAGAGATAGGGTAATAAAAGTCAAAACAACCAAAAATATAATAAATCTCCAGTGGTATGATTTTGTTTAAAGTAATACTATAGTCCACTACCCATCTGTCAGTTTGTTGTACTGTGGTAGTTTGCGTGTTGCTATGATGCTGGAGCTATACCACTGTATTTCAAAGACTAGCAGAGTCATCATGGTGGACGGGTTTCGATGGAACTTCCAGACTAAGACAGACTAGAAAGAAAGGCTTGGATATTTACTTCTAAAAATTAGCCAGTGAAAACCTTATGCATCACAATAGAACATTGTCCAACTTGCTTGCTTTGGACACATCGTCAGGAAGGATCAATCACTAGAGGAGGACATCATGTTTGGTGAAGTAGAGGGCCAAAGAGAGCATGGGAGACCTTCACTAAGATGGATTGGCACAGTACTCACATCGATGGACTTGAACATGTTGGAAATTGTGAGGGTAATGCAAGACTGAGCAACGTTTTGTTCTGTTATACATAAAGTCTCCACGTATTAGAGTCGATTCAGCAGTAGCTAACAACAATAATAATGGTAGCATTAGGAGATAATGGGTTTGATAATCTAACAAGTAAAACAGAACCTGGACTCCTTGAGGCAGACCTCAATATTCTTCTTTGTATCATCATACCAAACAAACACGACTAACACACCAAACCCACTGCCGTTGTGTCAAATTCTAACTCATAGTGACCCTACATCCATATGTAGTAAATTAGATACCTGATTAATATCTGTAGTTGAGATAGGAATGTGTGAGTCAGAAATAATTTAGAACCTAAGTACAATAAACTCAGCTAATTAATTCATAAAACTTGGATCAGAATTCGTTTGTGTGCTACGATCTTACATATATAAAAATCATTAATGACACATGCAGAAAGAAAAAGCAATGAAGAAGACAGAAAAAGAAAAAATAAACATGGTACAAATGAAAGGGAAACAGTAAAGTTTCCAACTGGGACTTACTAGAGGTAATCTAAGAGATTCTTCTGAGCAGCTACTATTCACTCATTCAGCTTGATCTTCCCTGGCACAATAATAACATGCCAGGAATTCATTAGAGAGATGGTTCCCAAACCCAAACTAATTATCTAAATTACCTAAGGTGTTTCTTAAATGCACAGGTTCCTAGCCCCATTTCAGACCCTCTGAATGAGAATCTCCAGAGGATGGGCCAGGAGTCTGGATTTTTAAATATCTCCCAGGTAATTCTAATGACCAGCCACTCTCAGTAATCCTTGCTCTAGACCAATGACTTAAAAAAAAAAAAAAAAAAAAAAAAAGACAAAGGTGTACCTTCCATTGTTAGCATGCCAACTGGCAAATATGAATAGCAAGAAGACATTGTAAAGGGTATCTTGGGTAATGAAGAGACATTACTTTACACTTTGAGGGGAAAATAGACCCACTAAAAATGGCAAATTAATTGTTAAGTTTCAGTTGTTAATGGGGGAAAGAAGTTGCTGTGAGAGAAGCGAAGGAGAGGAGGAGAGAAAATAAAGAGTAAAAAGAAAGAAAGAGAATAACAAAGAGCTGGTAAAACAGGAGAAAAGAGATGTTCAGAAAATGAAAACTATAACCCTTAAGTATTGAGTTATAATGGCATATTAGGAAACCCCTAGAAAGAGACAATGAAAAGTACATGGCCTTGAACACCCTTAGATGTCATAGGGAATTTTGTCTCTGAGTCTTCCCTTGCCAGAGGAAAAAGTTTAATTTCTTTCATTCATTTAGTTAATAACCAATTGTAGATTATGTACTATGTGTTAGGGACTTGGCTACAGACTGGTTATGCAAAGATAATTAACAGAGGAGCTGTGTCATCTAAGAATGCTGGTCTAGAAATAAGAGTTCCAGGCCTCCCTAAAGGTCAAATCCCAAGAAGACATGCTTAAACCACTTCACAGTATCTTAGGTTCTTTAGTTCCTTCTCTCTTTGTAGAGTCCTCTTTTTCCCAGGCAGGGAATCCACAGGGAATCCCAGGCACCCAGGAAGTGGATGTGCTTCCAATCACTGTGTCCCCTTTAGGCTGTGGCCAGGAACTGCACTTCTCTGGCACCCTGACTCCAGCACAATGCCTGGCACATAGTAGGTACTCAATAAATATTCATTGAATTAATTAATTACAGGCAGTCCCCAGGTTATGAACGTCTGACTCCATACAACCCATAGTTACAAACCAATCCTGTAAAGCCTATTAAAAATCCAAAGTACATGAAATTGTTCATAAGAAGAAATAGGTGCTACTTTGCAATGTACATCAACACATTATTATTACTGTATTATTATGTTAAAAGTGTTTTAGTACCCAACAGATAAGCTAGATAACTGGGATCTTCTAAAAATCAAACACCTATGCTCTTCAAAAGACTTCACCAAAAGAGTCAAAAGAGAACCTAC
>NW_004444162.1:380701-389258 GCF_000243295.1 Trichechus manatus latirostris
AAAAAAAAGTTGAGAATTTAGAGGGTTAAAATGTTGTGGGGTTGTTAACCAATGTCATAAAACAGCACGTGTGCTACTGTTACATGAGAAACTATATGTTCTGTAAGCCTTCACCTGATGTACAATAAAATATTTTAAAAAAAACAACAAAAAAGTGTTTTAGTGTATCTGGAAGTGTTTCTTTAATGATTTTCATGCATAGAAATGTACACTGTATACTATATACTAAAACAAACATTTGACTGAGGTTAGATACGACTGTGCCTATTTCAACTTATGTACAAATTCAACTTAAAGACAGATTTAGGAACAGAACTTGTTCATAACCTGAGGGCTGCCTGTAATGGCCCAATCGATCCCAGGAGCCCTCCTAACAAGCCTGGTATACCTCCCTCCTCCCTTGCACTCTAGATCCTTCCCAGAAGCAGCTTTGCCTTACTGGAGTCTCCCAGACGGAGCCACATAAGGTAGCAGAGCAGCTCAGCCCTCCTGGAGCACTGTGCCCATCGGAGTCTCCTTTGGACTGGCCCTGCCCAGCAGATCACAAGCACCCCAGACCAGCCTCCAGGGACTCCAGCTGTTCTGTTAACCAGGTTTCATGGCCATGGCACTGTACTCTAAGGCCAACTCTTAGGACAGAAAGGTGAAACCTCTTTCTGAAAAGCTACTTGGTAACCCCTTTGATCCGTAACTTTGGACAGCATAGAACTTAAAGCAGAGATTTTGAAATTAGACAGATTTATGCTAAAATCCACATTCCATCATCTATGTGTTTGATCTTGAGCTAATTGGTCAGTTAATTTTTCTGAAGACTCAGTTTCCTTGTCAGTAAAATGAGGACAATCATGCCTTTCACAGACAGCACATAAGAAGACCTATTCACAACTACTATTATTGGCACTACTGAAGCAAGATAGTACAGAGGTTTAGAGCACACACGCTGAACCAGAATGTCTGGGTTTCGTGCCAGATCCACCTTAGGCAAAGTTACTTAATCTGTGGTACATAGCAACCCTATGTACAACAGAATGAAATACTGCCTAGTCCCACACCATCCTCATTTTTATGTTTGAGCCCATTGTTGCAGCCACTGTGTCAATCCATCTCATTGAGGGTCTTCCTCTTTTTCTCTCTCTACTTTACCAAGCATGACGTCCTTCTCTAGGGACTGGTCCCTCCTGATAACATGTCCAGTTTCCTCATAGGTAAAGTGCTTAGAAGAGTGGCTGGCCCGTAAAAAATTAAATAAATTTTAGCTTTTAAAAATTTTTTTTTCTTTACTTCTAACTAATGTTTTCAATATACTAAAGCAAACCCTGGTGGTGTAGTGATTAAGAGCTACAGCTGCTATCAAAAAGGTCAGCAGATTGAATCCACCAGCTGCTCCCTGGAAACCCTATGGGGTACTTCTACTCTGTCCTATAGGGTCGGTATGAGTCTGAATCAACTAGACAGCAATGGGTTTTTTTGAAAAGCATATCTTACATCTCACTCATTCGTTTTTTTTCTTTTTTTCCTTCTATCTCTTTATCTTCCTCTTCCTCTGGGGAGTGGAAGGGAAGACTGAGGATTGAAGAAAGGATATTAGAATTATATTCTACCACTCTTTCAAGTTGTTTCTTTCATTTATAATTAAGTAGAACCATTTGAATTGCAATGTCTGTAGACAAATTTTTACCCAGATTAAACCCATTTAAAAGTAAATGGAAATCAAAACCACAGTGTAATACCACTCCACACCCAGTAGGATGACTATCATTTAACAAAGGAAAAAAAAAACAGAAAATAACAAATGTTGGCAAGGATGTGGAGAAATTGGAACCCTCATGCCTTGCTGGTGAGAATGTAAAATAGTACAGCCACCAAGGAAAAGTTTGACAGTTCCTCAAAAAGTTAAACATAGAATTACTATATTGTTGTTAACTGCCGATGAGTTGGTTCCAACGCATAGCAACCCTATGTACAACAGAATGAAATACTGCCCAGTCATGCACCATCCTCATTTTTATGCTTGAGCCCATTGTTGCAGCCACTGTGTCAATCCATCTTATTGAAAGTCTTCCTCTTTTTCGCTGATCCTCTATGTTACTAAGCATTGCGTCCTTCTCTAGGGACTGGTCCCTCCTGATAACATGTCCAAAGTACATGAGAGGAAGTCTCGCCATCCCCACTTCCAAGGAGCACTCTGGCTGTATTTCTTCCAAGACAGACTTGTTTATTCTTCCAGCAGTCCATGGTATATTCAATATTTCTCTCCAACACCATAATTCAAATGCATCAATTCTTCTTTGGTCTTCCTTATTATCCAGCTTTCACACACATATCAGGCAATTGAAAATATCATGGCTTTGGTCAGGCACACCTTAGTTCTCAAAGTGACATCTTCGTTTTTTAACACTTGAAAGGTCTTTTGCAGCAAATTTGCCCAATGCAATACATCTTTTGATTTTCTGACTGCTGCTTCCATGGGCGTTAATTGTGGATCCAAGTAAAATGAAATCCTTGACAATGTCGGTCTTTTCTCCATTTATCATGATGTTGCTAGAACTACTGTTAAAAAAAAAAAAAAAAAAAAAAAAAACCATCGCCGTCGAGTCAGTTCCGACTCGTAGAGAATGACTGTATGACCTAGCAATTCTACTCCTAGGTATATACTCAAAAGAATTGATAACAGGGACTTGAACAGATACTTGTACACCAATGTTCATTGCAGCATTATTCTCAATAGCCAAAAGATTAAAACCCAAGTGTCTGTCTTAAACAGATGAATGAATAAAGAAAATGTGGTATAGTTATACAATGGGTTATTATTTATCCATAAAAAGAAATGAAGCTCTGATACACACTTCAGTGTGGATGGACCCTGAAAACATTATGCCAAATAAAATAAGCTATACACAAAATGACCACTACTGTATGATTCTACTAATATAAAATATGTAGAATAGGCAAATGCGTAGAGACAGCAGATTAGAGGTTACCAGGGGCTGGGAGGAACAGGAGGTGGGGGTTATCGCTTATGAGTAAAGTTTCTGTTCAGGGATATAAAAACTTTTGGAAATAGAAGTGACGATTGCACATTGTTGTGAACATAACTAACATCACTGAAATGTTCACTTAAAAATGGTTAAAATGGAAAAATTTCTTAAACAGACTTTATTGTACAACCATTAAAATATTAAGTATTCAAATGTATTTTTTACATAACTTGTTATTGTGAGATAAGACCATTAAATCAAATAAAATATTAATATGATGGTTAAGATTGTGTGTCAACTTGGCTGGGCCATGATTCTAGTGTTTATATGTGATCACTCCCATGATTGAATCCGCTATGAGTAACCAATCAGTTGAAAGGGAGTTTCCTTGGGCATGTGGCCTGTATCTGAATATAAGCAGGTGTTCTGGCTTTATGCTCGCTCTGGATTCTACGGCTGCCTCCTGTTCATCTGACCTCCAGTTCTTGGGACTTGAGCTATCAGCTTATCTATCGAACTTGGGATTTGTTGATCATCACAGCCTGTGAGCAGAGCCCTGCTCTCTGAGCTGCCAATCTTCGGTTCGCCAGCCCCTGCAGCTACGTGAATCAGGAGAAACCTTGCAGTCTTGCCTGCCGATCTTAGAATTCATCGACCTTCACAGCCTGTGAGCGGGAGCCCTGCCAATCTTGGGCTCACCAGCTTCTGTGGCTGCGTGAATTGGGAGAGGTCTCTACCCTGATCCACAGGCTTGGGACGTTCTAGCTTCTACAATCACATGAGCTGTTTCCTTGATATAAAGCTCTCTGTATATATATTTATACACTTTACTGGTTTTCTTCTCTAGAGAACCCAGCCTAAGACAATTAATTTTCTTAATCTGCGTCTATTCATTTGTCATCACGACCAATTCTTCCATCTTTCCTTCCCAAAATGTCGCATGCCACACTTGAGGCAATGAAGAATTTTTAAAATTCAGGCTAAGGAACTGAACATTCATCTGCACTTACCTGTGTAACTTCTGGTACATCTTCTTACATGCAGTTGTGGTCCTAGTGGGTTGTTTTGCAGCCGTCCTCTATGGCAAGTTTTTGTAAAACATTTATTATGACAACTTTTACATATCATCAAAACTCATAGGCTGACTGTTTAAATGGAAAATGTTTTGTTACCTACATACGTACCACAATAGGAGAGAAAACTCATAGGCTTTGTTGCGTTTTGAAGAGCCCGGCCTCGGGGCATACGGGCTTCCCTGCCACTCAGCCAGCATGGCCGACACTGCCTCATGCACCCTCCTCCCTCGGCAGCCACAAAAAAAGCAATATGGCAAATTTTATATTAAATTCACTTTACCACATTTAAAAAAGTTTTTAAGTAAGTAGAAATCATTTGAAACCTAAAGAAACATGAAAGTTCACATTGCAGGACTCCCTGCTTTCATCTCATTTAATGCTTATTGCCTTTGCTCTTTATCTTTTCTTTTCTTGGCAGTTTCTGAATGAAAAGAGAAAAGCCTAGCCTTTCGTGTTTATATGACACCTATTTAACAATTTACATCACTTTAATCCAGGGCCTCCAACTGGTTCATTCCTGTTCGACACTCTGCTGAGAGTTAGCGTTTCCACCCCAGATATACTAAATCAGAATCTACATTTTAACAGGGTCCCCAGGTGATTCTTATGTCAGAATCTACATTTTTAACAAGATCCCCAGGTGATTCTTACATATAAATCTTGTTAAAATATAAATTCTGATTCAGTATACCTGGGGTGGAAAGGCAAATTCTCAGCAGGGGGTGCAACTGGAATGAACTGATCTGAAGTCCTGCTTTAAACAGAGCCAACTACATCCCCATTGGGAGAATTACTGCTAATTACTCTCCAATTGTGTAACAGTCATCATTTTTAAACACTACTGGGTTAAGATCAGATATGCGGTAAAGGTCAGTTAAAGAAAACACCCTAATCAAGTCCATTCTGTTAAGCAAGAGTATCACGTGAAGTATATTTTCAAATATCTACATTAATTCACCACACCCAAGCTGTTTATGCTCAAGGAAGCTAAATATAAATCAAAGTCCTAATACCTGTTATAGTGTCTACTGAGATGGGAATTAACTGTCTCCCCATCTGAAAAATAACTGCAGCATGCTAGAACTGGTGGCATTAACTCTCAGGTCCCTCAGGCTCTTCACCAGTGGCTATTGAGTAATCATGATTAAAACTGTCTAGCAGTTTTTTTGATTTTGTCAAATAGTAAGCCAGAACATGGGGATGGGGAAAATGAAGGTAATTTTTACACTATAGTCAGATAAAATACTGTTTTTCACTTTTCAACCAACTGTGTTTGTATCCACTTTCCAACATTGGCCCCGTAGAGATTTGGATGCAGTATCTGCCATTTACTAGCTTGAGCCAACCAACTAAACTCTCTGAGCTTTAAATTTCTACTCTATAAACTAAAGATAAGAATATCTTTCTCGTGTGGTTATTTGGAGGATTAAATGTGATAACGTGTATAAAGTCTGTGTTCCCAACTACTGTCCCCTTTAGGATGTGACCCAATGCCAACACTCAAGCTGTTAATTCCTTTCCCCTTCCCTTCCAATCAAAGAGTTTATTTTTAAGCTCCAGATCACAGACTCAGTGTCATCCTCCTAACCCTGTAGAAAAATAATTTAATTCCAACTCATCCTTCAAGTCCTAAGTTTCTCCTGCTTCCTCCATGGTCCTGTTCATCCCACATTTAAACTACCTCTCCTTTCTTTGAATCCCTCTAATAGCTGTTAACTATGTACAGTTCATAGCACATGGGCACATTCTGCCAGTAGTGCATTTTTGCTTGGTCCCTTTGTCTCCATTACTAGCATCTTGAGAACTTCTCTGGTCTGACGTGGTACCTTACTCATAGTGTGTTTGTCTTCATCTGTATTCCTCTGAAAGCAAACCTGAGGGAACCCTAGGTTAGGAATTGAAGAGGTCATCCCAGTAGGTCCAAGTGGGGAAAGCGCGGCAGAGAAGGGAGAAATGCCAATAAAAGTTACGTCAATGAGCTGATTGCCACTGTGGGCAACAAGAGTTCAGTCCTGCTGAGGACCTTCTGAAGAACGTGCTTCAGAATTGTCCCACCAAGGGATGGAGAAGCTGGAGTATTTATTCACTGACTCTCATCCCTCATTGATTAAGGTTTGCCCCAGGGACATTAATTTCCGGCACTTTCAACAGCTCTGTATGTGGGATGAACAAGCTCTTCCCAGGGAGAGAAGCAGAGAGATGTGGACACTTAAGGTGAGAGGATGTCAGTGGGCATGAGGACTGTCCACTGTAGCTGCAGGTAAACTCATGATGGGGCATCCACATCATTTGCTCTAATGCTCGATAAAAATCTGCTAATATTGCTTGAATGGAAAAATAAATATTGCAGAATCACTGCCTAGATCTTAATACAAAGTCACATATTTAGAAGAGTTACACCTATTTTTTTAATACCACCATTCTATTTCATCCATTAACATATGGTGTCTGAGGTCCATTTCTGAAGTGTTATACAATAGAGCTAATGGACATTTTGCCCTCTGGTTCTGTTTAGGAGACTGTCAAAATCCCTGGTATTGCTGTAAAAGACAAAAGAGAATGTGGAAACTAACACTTATCAAGAAACTTTCTAGACCATTTCTCATATATTCTTTACAAAATGCACAATGACTTGTCCAGGTCCAAATAGTAGGTCGGCTCTCAGGTTGGAAAACAACTTAGAATTTCTCAAGTTTTCCAAAAGTTCAATCAAGACAGACAAATAATTAATCACTTGCACAACCCATATCCTCAATGCTCCACCTAACTCACCGTTCAGTTTATGTTTCCATCATATTTTCTTTCCTCCTACAAATGCCATGACTTTATGTTTCCACAGAGCTGCTGTTCCAGGAGGTGCAAACAACTCCATGATTCTAAATAGCTTCTTTTTATCCCTCACTCCTTTTCCCAAACACTGTGGGTGGAAAGAGTACACGTTCGTAGTTTTAATACCAGTGTGTAATATTTTTAATCAGGCTACACAATTCACACAGAAATTTCTTGGGGAAACATCAATTTTTCCATTTTACATTTTTCCACATTAATAATTGTAAGAATAGCCTATTATCAACTAATAAACAAATGGAAGAGCAGTAATAAAACCCAGAATTACTTATAAATTCATATCAATTTTAGTCCTCTTGTTTTATATCTTTAATTCCACACCTTAAACTAGAGCAAAGATTCTCATATCAGGATCAGGGTCTTCAGTGATGCATTAGAATTTTCCAGAGTTTAGTACAGACCCCTGCTCAGAATAAGGCCTTTAATAAATATGAACAACTCTGGGAAAACTATGTATATTCTCAAAACCGATCTCTAAACCAAAGATGACAATCTTTGTGAGTAACCATTCCAAGGTAAACTAAAAGTGTGAACAGTTTCCTCAGGATTAAACTTTTAAATTATTCATGTTCAGATGGTTCCTTTTTACTTGTTTTTAGCTGTATTACGGTGCTAAGAGAAGAACATTTTATTCAGGTAAGCTGTGTCCTCCAAACAGTTTCATACTCAAACATAAAACTGCCTAATTAATGCCAGATATTTTCAGTGCCCAAGTTTTACAACTACCTTCAAAGCAGAGAATTTTCAAAGTCATAGGAAAACAAGGAAGTCCGAGGCAAAGAGCTGCACTTTTTCCTTGGCTCCATTTTTAAGAAACAAGAGAGAAAGGGTAGCGGACCTGAAGGCATGAAAGGAAAAAAACCAAAAAACTTGTGTACCAGATGCAGGCTCAGTAAGGCCTAAGCCCTATTGAAGGGAGAGTTGAAAATGATGCTAGTTAACTGTAAGGCTCTTTAGAAGTGCTCAAAATAGAAACTGTGGCCACAGAAAAGGAATGTGTTCACAGCTTCATGGAGAGAAACAGCAAATGAGGCATTGAATACACTCAGACAGTTATATAGGCACACTTTTACCCTGCGGAGTCTTTTTGGTTTCCTCTTGGCCATACCAAAACCCAGGACTGGCACATTTAGGTAATATATTGACTCTTTTCGAGAGACCAATCTAGGTATTTTGGGGTGCAATGAAGCAGAATTCCATCCTCACTCTGAAAGTGGTTACAGCCTAGCTGAGGACTTGATCGGTACATACATAAAGAGAAAATGAACAACTCCAAGCAATCCCAGCATCCCAATCGTCCAGAGTGAATGTGGCTAAGAGAGGAACAGGGAGTCAGTTGCTCACTGAGACTGTTTTCAACTTTGGGGGAAAACTGGCTGTCCCTTATTTATCATTTAATGTCTTTGAACTTCCATTTCCTTACCAATGAGGAACCTAGGATTGTTGAGAGAGTTAAACAAGTAGGTGCTTCTAAAGCTGATCCCCCCAATAGATAAGTGGTATCTTTAATGAAGGGTGAAACAGTACACAATACTGGGGAAACCAGCACAACTTGTACAAGGAAAGGTCATGGAAGCTCCATAGACATATCCAAACTCCCTGAGGGACTGAAATGCTGGGCGGAGGGCTGTGGGGACCATGGTCTCGGGGAACATC
>NW_004444162.1:389917-416524 GCF_000243295.1 Trichechus manatus latirostris
AAAGTGAGAATAGCAGCACAACTGGAAGAACGTAATCAATGTCACTGAACTGTGCATGTAGAAATTTTTGAAATGGTGTATCTTTAGTTGTGTATATTTTCACCAAAAAAAAAAAAAAAAAGGTCGAGAAAGGAGAGGGTTGACATGTTGTGAGATTGTTAACCAATGTCATAAAACAATATATGTACTGACTGTTTAATGAGAAACTATTTGTTCTGTAAACCTTCACCTGAAGTACAATTAAAAAACAAAAAAAGATTGTTTAAAAGAAAAAAATAAATAAAGTTTATCCCCCGCCTTAAAAAAAAGCAAACCTGTTGCCAGTGAGTTGATTCTGACTCATGGCGACCCCATGTGTTACAGACTAGAACTGTTCCATAAGGTTTTCAATGGTTGTAATCTTTATGGGGGCCCTGGTGGCACAGTGGTTAAGAGCTCAGCTGCTAACCAAAAAAGTCAGCAGTTTGAATCCACCAGCTGCTCTCTGGAAACCCAATGGGGCACTTCTCCATCCTATAGGGTCACTATCACTGGGCCTTTCTTCCACAGCACTGCTAAGTAGGTTTGAACCACCAATCAGGGATGGATTACCCAATAAGCAAGGTAAGCACGTGCTTAGGCCGTCAACAAGACAGGGTCACCAGTTGTCCAAAGCAAAGACCCATTGAAGCCAAGCAGACAGGACACAAGGAAAAGCAAGTGCTTCAGTAGAAGGGAACTGGCAGGGCACTAAATGAAACTGATAGCAGCTCCAGTGCTTGAAAATGTGCCGGCCAGAAATAAAGTTCACGCGAGACCACGAGGGCACCCACACGCAAGGTTGTTTAAGCTATGAGGTCCCTATCACTTCAACATCTTCATGACACTTGTCTCCTATGGTCCCCTCTTGCATAATTGAAACTCCTTATCTCAGCAGGTCTCTTGGGAGTATATGATTTCTTTCTTGGCTTCATTTTCAAGAAACAGGAGAAAAAGGGTGGAGGACCTGAGAGCAAAAAGGGAAAAAAACAAAAAAATAAACTCGTGTGCCAGATGCAGGCTCAGTAAGGCCTAAGCACTATTGAAGGCGGGTGTTGAGAATGATCCTTGTTAATCGTGAAGATCTTTAGAAGTGCTTAAAATAGAAATCATGACCACTAAAAAGGAATGTGTTTTACAGCTACATGGGGAGAAAATGGCAAATGTGGCATTGAATAGACTCACACACTTATACATGCACACTTTTACCCTGCGAGGTCTTTTCTATTTCCTTCTGGCCATACCAAAACCCAGGAATGGCACATTTGAATATCAATAATTTAGTCATCTATCAGTATATACTGACTCTTTTCAAGAGACCAATCTAGGTATTTGGGGGTGCAAAGAAGTAGCGTTCCATCCTCACTCTGAAAGTGGTTACAGCCTAGCTGAGGACTTGATCATTGCATACATAAAGAGAAAATGAACACCTCCAAGCAATCCCAGCATCCCAGTCTTCCAGAGTGAACGTGGCTTAGAGGCGAGCAGGGAGTCTGTTGTTCACTCAGACTGTTTTCAACCTTTGGGGGAAAACTGTCCCTTATTTATCATTTAACTTTTTTGAACTTCCATTTCCTTACCAGTGAGGAACGTAGGATTGTTGTGAGAGTTAAAAAAGTTGGTGCTTGTAAAGTTGATCCCCACCACGCAAAAGAAGCAAATGATTCCAACTCATGGTAAGCCCATATGTTACAGACTAGAACTGCTCCATAGGGTTTTTGATGGTTGTAATCTTCAAGAAAGCAGATCTGCAGGGTGTGCTTCCACAGCACTGCTAGGTGGGTTTGAACCACCAATCAGGGATATATTACCCAATAAGCAAGTAAGCATGTGCTTAGGGCATCAACAAAACAAGGGCACCAATTGTCCAAGGCAAAGACCCATTGAAGCCCAGCAGACAGAACACAAGGAAAAGTGAGCACTGCAGTAGAAGACACCTGGCAGGGCACTAAATGAATCTGATACCAGCTCCAGATCATGAGAATGTGTTGGCTGGAAGTAAAGTTCACGCAGGGTCATGAGGGTGCCCACACACAAGGTTGTTTAAGCTTTGAGGCACCTACCGCTTTGACATCTATCTGCTAGGCTCCCTTCTTGTGTAACTGAAACTCCTTATTGCAGCGGTTCTCTTGGGAGTATACACGATTTCTTTCTAATAAACAACTGGTGGGGGTGGGCTGTGGAGTCTAACTCTTGCTACATTCACCTAATATGCAACTGGATCCAGCATGAGTAGTTTCTGGGCAAGGACAGATTATATTAACAGATAAAAATCCTCTGAGCCATTTTGAGAGAACTGTCTTGTACATCTATGTCTGCTGATCCAGCCACTCCAGTCAGGAGGGCTAGCAATATATAAACATATATATACATATATATACATATACATATATATAAAAGAACCCTGGTGGTGCAGTGGTTAAAGCACTGGGCTGCTAACCAAAAGGTCGGTGGTTCAAACTCACCAGCCACTCCGGGGGAGAAAGATGTGGTAGTCTGCTTCCGTAAAGATTTACAGCCTTGGAAACCCTATGCAGCAGTTCTACTCTGTCCTATAGGCTCGTTAAGAGTCGGAATCAACTCAATGGTAGTGTGTGTGTATATATATATATAGCTCACATATCCTGTTCAAATGGGTGAATGAGCAGAGGAGGGGGCACCGCAGATTATCAGTATTTATGGCCCTCGCATACCTTAATCCAGCCCTGCTTATTACCCATGTTAGTATTATACTAAACGTATGCTAGATTTTGTCTGTGTGTATGCCAAACATATGTTAAAGTTATAAATATTATTTTTTTTTACACAACTTGGACTATAACTCTGTCCATAAATGCTATACAGTTAAAAAGTAACTTGATTGAATTCATTCAACACTCAACTTGTTCAAGTTTTCTCGCTTTTACGAGTCATCTGAGACTGGAGTTCCCATTGGTTGTTTACCAAGACATGCACAAGAGCATAGCCTTGTGTTTGTATCATGGCAAAGGGCATTGCTGGCACCCCTGGCTGGAATTGCTGGATCAGCAGACATAGATGTACAAGACAGTTCTCTCAAAATGGGATCAGAGGACTTCTATCTATTAATATAATCTGTCCTTGCCCAGAAACCACTCATGTTGGATCCAGTTGCATATTGGATGAATGTAGCAAGAGATAGACTCGACAGCCCACCTCCACTGTTTGTTTATTAGAAAGAAATATTGTACTACCAAGACCCACCAAGAAAAGGAGTTTCAATTACACAAGAGGGGATCAATGAAGGTTTTGAAGTGGTAGGGGCCTCATAGCTTAAACACCCTTTCACGTAGGTGCCCTCACAACCCTGCAAGAACTTTATTTCCAGCCAGCACATTCTCAGACACTGGAGCTGTTATCAATTCATTTAGTGCCCTGCCAGGTCCCTTCCATTGCAGTGCTTGCTTTTCCTTGTGTCCTGTCTGCTTGGTATTTATGAGTCTTTGCTTTGATAACTGGTGCCCCTCTTTTGTTGATGCCCTAAGCAAGTGCTTACCTTGCTTATGGGGTAATCCATCCCTGGTTGGTGATTCAAACCCACCTAGCAGTGGTGTGGAAGAAAGACCTGGCTATCTGCTTCCATAAAGATTACAATCTTTGAAAACGCTATGGAGCAATTCTAGTCTGTGACACATGGGGTCACCATGAGTTGGAATCAACTTGATGGCAACAGGTTTGCTTTTTTGGGGGAAGGGAGATCAATTTTACAAGCTCCAACTTTTTAAACTCTCACAACAATACTAGGTTCCTCACTGATAAGAAAATGGAAGTTCAAAAAAGTTAAATGATAAATAATGGGCATCCAGTTTTCCCCCAAAGGTTGAAAACAGTCTCAGTGAACAACAGACTCCCTGCTCCCCTCTAAGCCATGTCCACTCTGGAAGACTGGGATGCTGGGATTGCTTGGAGGTGTTCATTTTCTCTTTATGTATGCAATGATCAAGTCCTCAGCTAGGCTGTAACCACTTTCAGAGTGAGGATGGAACGCTACTTCTTTGCACCCCCAAATACCTAGACTGGTCTCTTGAAAAGAGTCAGTATATACTGATAGATGACTAAATTATTGATTTCTAAATGTGCCATTCCTGGGTTTTGGTAAGGCCAGGAGGAAACAGAACAGACCTCGCAGGGTAAAAGTGTGCATGTGTAAGTGTGTGAGTCTATTCAATGCCACATTTGCCATTTTCTCTCCATGCAGCTGTGAACACATTCCTTTTTAGTGGTCATGATTTCTATTTTAAGCACTTCTAAAGAAATTCACAATTAACAAGGATCATCCTCAACTTCCCCTTCAATAGTGCTTAGGCCTTACTGAGCCTGCATCTGGCACATAAGTTTTTTTGGATTTTTTTTTCCCCTTTGTGCCCTCAGGTCCTCCACCCTTTCTTGAAAATGAAGTCAAGAAAGAAATAGCATACTCCTAAGAGACCTGCCAAAATATGGAGTTTCAATTACACAAGAGCGGACTATAGGAGATAGATGTCGATGAAGGTGTTGAAGTGGTAGGGGCCTCATAGCTTAAACAACCTTTCATGTGGGTGCCCTCATGACCCTGTTTTGTTGTTGTTAGGTGCTGTCAAGTTGGTTCCAACTCATATACCGACCCTATGCACCACAGAACGAAACACTGCCTGGTCCTGCACCATGCTCACAATCGTTATGCTTGAGCCCACTGTTGCAGCCACTATGTCAACCCATCTCACTGAGGGTCTTCCTCTTTTTCGCTGGCCCTCTACTTTACCAAGCATGATGTCCTTCTCCAGGGACTGATCCCTCCTGACAACATGGCCAAGTATGTAAGACGTAGTCTCGTCATCCTTCCTTCTAAGGAAAATTCTGGGTGTACTTCTTCAAGACAGATTTGTTCGTTCTTTTGGCAGTCCATGGTATATTCAATATTCTTCGCCAACACCACAATTCAAAGGTGTCAGTTCTTCTTCAGTCTTCCTTATTCATTGTCCAGCTTTTGCATGCATATGATGTGATTGAAAATACCATGGCTTGGGTCAGGCACACCTTAGTCTTGAAGGTGACATCTTTGCTTTTCAACACTTTAAGGTCTTTCGCAGCAGATTTGCCCAATGCAATGCGTCTTTTGATTTCCTGACTGCTGCTCCCATGGGTGCTGATTGTGGATCCAAGTAAAATGAAATCCTTGACAACTTCAATCTTTTCTCCCTTTATCATGATGTTGCTTATTGGTCCAGTTGTGAGGATTTGTGTTTTCTTTATGTCGAGATGTTAATCCATACTGAAGGCTGTGGTCTTTGATCTTCACGAGTAAGCGCTTCAAGTCCTCTTCACTTTCAGCAACCAAGGTTGTGTCATCTGCATATCGCAGGTTGTTAATGAGTCTACCTCCAATCCCAACGCCCTGTTCTTCATACAGTCCAGCTTCTTGGATTATTTGCTTAGCATACAGATTGAATAGGTATGGTGAAAGGATGCAACCCTGATGCACACCTTTCCTCACTTTAAACCATGCAGTATCCCCTTGTTATGTCCAAAAACTGCCTTGTGATCTGTGTACAGGTTCCTCATGAGCACAATTAAGTGTTCTGGAATTCCCATTCTTGTAAATGTTATCCATAATTTGTTATGATCCACACAATCGAATGCCTTTGCATAGTCAATAAAACACAGGTAACCATCTCTCTGGTATTCTTTGCTTTCAGCCAGGATCCATCTGACATCAGCAATGACACCCCTGGTTCCACGTCCTGTTCTGAATCCAGTCTGAATTTCTGGCAGTTCCTTGTCGACATACTGCTGCAGCCGCTTTTTAATGATCTTCAGCAAAATTTTACTTGTGTGTGATATTAATGATATTGTTCAATAATTTCCACATTCAGTTTGATCACCTTTCTTGGAAATAGGCATAAATATGGATCTCTTCCAGTCAGTTGGCCAGGTAGCTGTCTTCCACATTTCTTGGCATAGACGAGTGAGCACTTCCAGCGCTCCATCTGTTTGTTGAAACATCTCAATTGATATTCTGTGAATTCCTGGAACCTTGTTTTTCACCAACGCCTTCAGTGTAGCTTGGACTTCTTCCTTCAGTACCATCAGTTCCTGATCACACGTTACCTCTTGAAATGTTTGAACGTCAACCAATTCTTTTTGTTATAATGACTCTGTGTATTCCTTCTGTCTTCTTTTGATGCTTCCTGCATTGTTTAATATTTTCCCCATAGAATCCTTCACTGTTGCAACTCGAGGCTCGAATTTTTTCCTCAGCTCTTTCAGCTTGAGGAATGCTGAGCATGTTCTTCCCTTTTGGTTTTCTATCTCCAGCTCTTTTCACATGTCATTATAATACTTTACTTTGTCTTCTCGAGCAGCCCTTTGAAATCTTCTGTTCAGTTCTTTTACTTCATCGTTTCTTCCTTTTGTTTTAGCTACTCAATGTTCAAGAGCAATTTTCAGAGTCTCTTCTAACATCTATTTTGGTCTTTTCTTTCCTTCTTGTCTTTTAATGTCCTCTGTTTTCTTCATGTATGATGTCCTTGATGTCATTCCACAACTTGTCTGGTCTTCGGTCATTAGTGTTCAATGCATCAAATCTATCCTTGAGATGGTCTCTAAATTCAGGTGATATACTCAGGATCATACTTTGGCTTTCATGAACTTGTTCGAATTTTCTTCAGTTTCAACTTGAACTTGCATATGAGCAATTGATGGTCTGTTCCTCAGTCAGCCCCTGGCCTTGTTCAGATTGGTGATATTGAGCTTTTCCATCATCTCTTTCCAAGATGTAGTTGATGGGATTCCTGTGTTATTCCATCTGGCGAGGTCCATGTGTATAGTCGCCATTTATGTTGGTGAAAAAAGGTATTTGCAATGAAAAAGTCATTGGTCTTGCAAAATTCTAGAACCACGCAACATTTTGTTCTGTTGTACACAAAGTGCCATGAGTCAGAGTTGACTCAACAGCAGCTAACTACAGCAACAGATTTTAATGGTGAAAAGTGGAACTGAAAACTTTTGATGTGTTTCTGCCCAAACTCCTAGGAGCCGTATATTTTTCAGGAAGGTTGCTGTCTGCATCTGTTCACATTTACAGTAAATGCGGGCTCTCTCAGTGGCCTCTCCTTGCTGTTGTTATAACTGTAGCCCCCTTGGTTCTGATGGTTAAACGCTGCCACTGGCCTCTCCTGCTTCAAGGTCTCATCATCCCCACTGCTATTAATGAACTCAGCTCTGTAGTCACCTCTCCTATCATAGCCCTGGCCTGCAGAGGAAAACAACTACTGAGCTTCTCAGTGATACTGGTGCCCCTCTCAAAAGCACATTCCTGATGACCTTGCTGAATGGAGTGTCATCTGGGCTCTCCCATAAAATTAAACCTTCGGTGGATCTTCAGGCCTCATTTAGTATATGCATTACAGCATGCCCACTTCCCTCAACCTTTTAATTCCTTCCTCCACCATCTGCCATAGCAATTCAAGCATTTCAGTTTTGCTCAGCATGGGCCACTGCTTTCTCTAGACTTCTAAAAGCAATGTGAGGGTTATTAACAGACATTTTAAAACTAAGTGTGAGGGCTCCAGGAGTTTGGGCAGAAATGCATCACAGGTTTTTAATGGATTTGCTGCATGCCAGACCCAGCTCAAGCCGTCACCCGGCACAGAGTCCAAAGTCCCCTTGTAAAGTCCAGTGCAGGCCAGCTCTGTTCTCTTCTGCCTGCTTCTCTCCTGTGGTCAGCTGCTGACATTCCTGATCCCTACTAGTATTCTGGTGAGAAAAAATGTCTACAATAAATGTGTAATTGAGTGGGCACCTGGCACATAGTACTTAATAAAATGTGAATATGTAAGGGAATTGTTATGGGTTGATTTGTTTTCCCTAAGAAGATATATTGGGGCTCTGGTGGCATAGTGGTTGTTTGGCTCCTAACCAAAAGCAGTTCAAATCCACCAGCCACTCCTTGGAAATCTATGGGGCAGTTCTACTCTGTCCTATAGGGTCTCTGTGAGTCAGAATCAACTCAATGGCAATAGGTCTTTTTTTTTTTTTTAAGAAGGTATGTTGTAATCCTAACCCCAAACCCTGTGAATGTGACCTTATTTGGAAATAGCATCTTTGCTATTTGTGGAGCACTTCTAAGGCTGATCAGTGAAGCCTTACTCTTAGCTCTTAAATTACAATGACATCATTATGATGGTCCAAATCATTTTATCACTGATGTCCTTATAAGAAGAGACCCAGAGAGATACACAGAGAGAATGCCATATGAAGATGGAGGCAGAGATTGAACTTGTGCTGCCCCACATCAAGGAGCACCTGGGACCACCAGAAGTTAGAATATGCAAGGAAAGATCCTTCGTCTATCTAGAGCCTTCAGAGAGAACATGGCCCTGCCAACACCTTGATTTCAGATTTCTAGCCCCCAAAGTGTCAGACAATAAATTGCTATTATTTTAAGCCACCCAGTTTATGGTACTTTGTTTCAGCAGACCTAGAAAGTAATACAGGGATGAATGAATGGAATCTAGTTGTGTGTATTACCAAATCAAGCTGAATTCCAGGTTGAGGTGGAATCAAGCATTCTTGGAAGATGCACCAAAATGGGCAAGTCAGCACAAGGCATCTGGCTCCCTATCAAACTTCTTGATTAGAGGAAATAACCCATATGGTGCAGAGGTTACCTGCAGATTGGAAAACTTTCTAAACAAAAGTGCATAGATACCATCCTAAAGAAGAAAGCAAAGCTGGAGCCAGGAGATCCAGAGGCACCCAGGAAAGTTTCCTTGGTAGAGAAGAATAGAGTCTCTGTCTTTGACAAAGAGAGACAGAAAAAGGATTTCTATCAACAGAGCAGCCCCCGCTTTCCTGCTTCACTAGACTCCCACAGCCAGCCTTGGAACAAGGCACAGAGATAAGGCTTTACCTGTGAATGTTTACAGATTCAAATTCTCGTTTACTTTTTTAATTGCAGTTAAAATATACATAATAAAACATACACCATCTCAACAATTTCTACAATTCAGTGACATTGATTACATTCTTCAAGTTGTACAACCATTTTCACTGTCCTTTTCCAAATCATTCCACCACCGTTAACATAAACTCAACGCACCCTAAGCAAAATCTTCCCCTTCCCCCCTCCCTCCCACCCCTGGTAACCACTAAAATTTTTGTCTTGTTATCAATTGAATTGTGTCCCCCAAAAATGTGTGTCAACTTGGCTAGGCCGTGATCCCCAGTATTGTGTAGTTGTCCACCATTTTGTGATCTGATGTGATTATCCTATGCGTTGTAAATCCTAACTTCTATGATGTTAATAAGGCAAGATTAGAGGCAGTTGTGTTAATAAGGCAGGACTCAATCTACAGGATTAGGTTGTATCTTGAGGCAATCTCTTCTGAGATATAAAAAAGAGACTCGAGCAGAGACGAGAGGGACCTCATACAACCAAGAAAGAAGTGCCAGGAGCAGAACATGTCCTTTGGACCCAGGATCCCTGCACTGAGACACTCCTAGACCAGGGGAAGATTGATGATGAGGACCCTCCCCTAGAGCTGACAAAAAGAGAAATCCTTCCCCTGGAGGTGATGCCCTGAATTTGGACTTCTAGTCTCCTAAACTGTGAGAGAATAAATTTCTGTTTGTTAAATCCATCCACTTGTGGTATTTCTGTTAAAGCAGCACTAGATAACTAAGACAGCTTCTATATATGTGCTTATTTCATGTAAGTGAGATCATACAATATTTGTTCTTTTGCAACCAACTGATTTCACTCAGCGTGTTTTCAAGTTTCATCCATGTTATGGCATGCATCAGTACTTCATTCCTGTTTATGGCTGAGTAGTATTCCATCCTGTGTATAGACCACATTTTGTTTATCAGTTCATCTGTTGATGGACATTTGGTTGTTTCCATCTTTTGCCTATTGTGAAAAGTGCTGCAAGGAGCATTGGTCTACAGGTTTCTCTTTGCATTTCTGCCTTCACTGTCATTTACTTTTGAATCCTTGTGGTCAGGGAACATATCTGCTCATCTCCAAAAAGGACCTGGTTGCCTGTCTGCACTGACTCACAAGTCCCTCCTTTCTGAGGGCCTCTGGCTGTCCTCATATTCCCATTTGCAGGCTCTAAAATTATCATCTCCAACTCTTACCCCAGAGAGAATGCCAGAAACATCCACATTATACCATGAAAGACAGGCTCTCCAGAGAGATTAGGGTTTTATCCATATTCATTAAGTGTGCTTTTAAATGTTGATCTTTCCCCATCTGGTGAGCATGAACGAATCACAACCTCAGGAAATACTACCCTATGCAAATCACCACTCTGGAATTGCTTAAGAAACAAGGCTAGGTCAGTTGACTCATTGACGCAGCTTTAAACCATGACACAGTAAAGCCGTGAAACAGGTATGTTCTGTTAGGATTCAAGATGGGTAGCGTTGGTGGCCAGGTGTTTGTCCAGGCAAAAGCCAGTTCAGCTTAATTTCAAAGCCTTACTCAGTGAGGGTGACACTTCACCTTTCAGTTCTCACTTGAATAAATGAATCTTGGGGAGCACATGAAAGACTTGTCAGAAAAGAGAAGCAAGCCATCTAAGATACTCCACTGGTCTCACCCCTTTGGGAGCAAGGGAGAATGAAGAGAACAGGATGCAAGGAAAGATTAGTCCAAAGGACTGATGGACCACAGCTACCAAGGCCTCCACCAGACTGAGTCCAGTACAGCTAGATGGTGCCCAGCTACCACCACTGACTGCTCTGACCAGGATCACAACAGAGGGTTCTGGACAGAGCTGGAGAAGGATGTAGAACAAAATTCTAACACACACAAAAAAGACCAGCTTTACTGGCCTGAAAGAGACTGGAGAAGCCCCGAGAGTATGGTCCCCAGATACCCTTTTAGCTCAGTGGTGAAGTCACTTCCGAGGTTCACCGTTCAGCCAGGGATTGGACAGCCCCATAAAACAAAATGGGCACAGCAGTCCAGGGACAAGGACTAGAAGTCTGAAGGGGACAGGAAAGCTGGTGATAGGGAACCCAAGGTTGAGTAAGGACAGTGTTGACATGTAGTGGGGTTGTTAACCATTGTCATAGGGCAACATGTGTACTAACTATTTAATGAGAAACTATTTTGTTCTGTAAACCTGCATCTAAAGTGAGAATAGCAGCACAACTGAAAGAACGTAATCAATACCACTGAATTGTGCATGTAGAAATTTCTGAAATGGTGTATCTTTGGCTATGTATATTTTCACCAAAAAAAAAAAAAAAAGGGTCGAGAAGGGAGAGGGTTGACATGCTGTGGGGTTGTTAACCAATGTGGTAAAACAATATGTGTACTGACTGTTTAATGAGAAACTATTTGTTCTATAAACCTTCACCTAAAGTACAGTTTAAAAAAAAAAAAAAAAGAAGCAGCCACGGGCTGGGAACCCACTTAGGAATAGCATGGCTGGTGTTATTCCTAAACCATTTTCATTTTAAAAGAAAGTTATTAGGGAGCTACCAAAGGGAGACTTTGTGTTGTTATTGCATTTTTTATCAATGTACCAGAAAAATCAAAGAGAATTAGAACTCTGAGTCCAGAGATGACCTTGAGGGAAGGAACAATATGTTCTTTTTATGTTTGCATTATTTGCCCATTTTCCAGCCCTAGTGGAATAGTTGGGCATTTCTGGGGGAGGTGAGTCAAGCTGGCAAAAGTTCAGAAAAACAGATGTGAGGTCTGTTATATGCAAATAAATATTTTCCAAAATTGGAATTGACTCTTAGATGTAAAACGATGGGCAGCAAATTGGAGTTAAGAAACAGACCACTAAACTCAGTAATTCCTTCTGCCTTTTGTTTGTAACAGCCAAAAGGGATCTGACTCTAAACTGGGGTGAAGGAGTCTCAGCAATTAAACACAGCTAACAGCTGGTTGTGGCTTCCAAGGTATTATGGATTGAATTGTCCCCCCAAAAAAATATGTTGAAGTCCTAGCTACTGTACCTGTGAATGTGACATTTGTTTGGAAATAGGGTGTTTCTTTTGTTAGGTTAATGAAGTCATACCCATGTAGGGTGGGTCCTAAACCTAATCACTTCTGAGTGGTGTCTTATAAAAAGAGCAGAATAGACACATAAAGGGGGAAGATGCCACAGATGCATCTGTAAGCATCCAAGAAACCCCACGGATGGCTGGAAGACCCCAGAAATGTGGAGAGAGGGCCACAGAAGAAGTTGACATGGCCAAGATCCTCATCGGGACCTTTTGCCTCCAGAACTGTAAGACAATAAATGTCTGTTCTTTAAAGACACCCACCTGTGGTCTTTTTTTATTACAGTAGCATTAGGAAACTAAGGAAGGCGTAAGGTAATAAGTCACAGTTGTCAGTACTTACAGGGCACAGAAAAAACTCACACCAAGCTACAAAAGAAAATTTCATCTTTCCCTAAACTAGTAGATTCCTCCAGACCCAAATCCCTAAACTTCATCCCAATCCATTTCCTTTCAGTCCAAACCAAGCATGTGGCTATGAATTCAAAATAAACAGGGCTGATCTGGGGTGCCACAAAGCTTCACACAGAAAAAAACTAGCTGTTATTGTTAGGGGAATAACTACACACATCTTTAACACAAATCAGAGGCAAGATGGGGCTAAAAGACAAGTGGTTTATGCTTTATAAACTTCCTCTTTCTAAGGGTGGGTTTGTCCTAATATATTAATGCCTGATATGCCTGTGCAAATCACAGGAGTAGATAAATGGCTACTCCAATCTAACCCAGCTATGTGTAGCCAGTCTTCCCATGATTCTGACATGGGGAAAATCTGTGACTTGGGTCTGCCCTTCCCTTCAGAAACAACCCCCCAACACCCCTCCCTGCTTTCTAGGCTTTCCACATTTTTGAACCACATGCCCTAATGTTCCTCTAACCACTTATTCTCTCTTCAGCCAGATATTCCTGGCTTTCCCCAAGTCAGGCTCTGGTTCCCAGCAGGGCCACCACCAGCCGACTCAGCAGGTTTGTGTGAGATATAGAAACATGCTTCACAGCATGGCTGACAGATGGGACTTCTGAGGGGTGGGGAGCGAGCCGCAGACCCTCCCTCCAGCTTGGTGAGCAGTGCAGGGCTCCCACTCACCCTGGGTGGGACAAAGTTGTGCAGAGCACAAGCCAGCACAGATAGATGCCCCATGGCCTGTCCTCACTCTCCTCCCCACCTCAACCCACAACACCATGTCAGAACCACCTCCAACCATGTTCCAGATAATCCATGGCTTTGTCACTTCCAAAGTATCTCAAGTAACAATTTCTTAATCTCAACCCTGCTGAAACGCTAATGAAAGGGGCTAAGAAGAAAGTCCTAACTCATCAGGGCCCTCCTTGCTCAGACTTTTTTCTTTATGTTGTTTGTTTATGATTTAGAAGTGATACCTTTTTATTATAGCAAAACTACAAGAGCCTATCCTACGTTTTTCTTTTTCCTTTTTCTTTTCTTCTCTTGACAAATTTGGGATGAAAATTGAATAGAAATGGTAGAATTTTGTGTGTGTGTGTGTGTAATGTATCATACTTATTTTCCCATGCTATTAAAAAAATTCTGAAGTGTTTCAACGGCTGCATAATACTCCTTTGCAAGGACGTAGTTTAAGTGCCCCACTGGGTCTGACTTTCGTATATTCATTACCGTGCTACCCGCTATTGCCTGTCGTTTCGGTTATCAGGCATTGTGCAACAAGGCAAGGTGTGTAGAAACAAGTAAACTGGGCCCATCCCTTCTCTACCTTTAGACAGTTTAACATGCTGCTTTGGAAATGACTATACCTACCAAATAGGAGCCATGGTGGTGCAGTGGCTAAAGCACTCAGCTGCTAACCAAAAGTCGGAGATTCAAACCCACCAACTGCTCCATGGGAGAAAGAAGTGGTAGTCAGCTTCCATAAAGATTTACAGCTTTGGAAACCCTATGGGGCAGTTCTACTCTGTCCTACAGGGTCGCTATGCGTTGCATTCGACTCGTTGGCAGTGGATTTGGTTTTTTGGTTTATACCTTCCAGACGAGTCTGAACGATGTTACTTGCCCTGACAGGCCAATGGGGAAGGCTGGTGCTGAGAGCTTCTATCCGCCCCTCCAGGCCCCTCCTCCCCTTCCCCTCTGCTTCTCTGCCCTGGAGGCTGGATGGTGGACCACATCAAGGGGCTCCTTGCTCTCCATCTGCCGCGGGTTTGGTGAATGGAGAACTGGCTGGAGATGGGAAGGAGGGAGGACGGGTTGGGGGGGGCAGGTATTTATTCCCCTTGCTTCCTTCCTGTGGGGTTACATTCACAAAATGGCACAGCTTCTCAGGGGCCAACTTCTCTCAAGGAAGCCTCTCCCCAGGACTCCCTTCTCTGGTGACCTCTCTCTCCCAGGGCCCTTCAGGCTAGGCTGTTTCTAGCCCCTAAGTCCCTACTGTATTATCTCCAGTGGCTCCCCAAACCCTGCCCCACCTTTGTAAATTGTTCCTTTATTCAACCTTTCTTAAATCATCCTATTCTGTTTCTGGGACTCTGACTGATACAACAGGGGTGTACAAATGCCCTTTTAATTACAGCGGGACAGTGTAATACACCTGTAAGGAAGACCGGCCCCAGGTTCCACAAACACATTTTGTTTTTTCGGGCCCTTTGAATTCTGACCTTGAAAATGTAGGCAGAAAACAAGCAAAATAAGTCATAAATATGTGAGCCCACATGCATGCTGTATAGATGGAACAATGTGATTTACAAACCCACAGGAAGGAAAAGGAGTGGCCTGAGGAATACCACAGGAGAAGGGTCACTCAGGCCAGATCCCTGAGAATGGGGCGGATTTCCGTGAAGTGCGACAGTCCTCACTTGGATTAGAGAGCTTCCCCACTGTATTAAGTTAGGCCAGACACTCCATGGAACTCACAGCATGTTCTGACACCACAACAACTCTTGCCAAGGGTAGGTATGCATCTCATACACTCATTTGATAAATATTTATTGAGCGCCTTTATGTTAGTTTTCTAGAGTTGCTACAACAAAATAAAATAAAGTAGGTGGGTTTAAGCAATAGAAATTTATTGTCTCACAGTTCTGGAGGCTAAAAGTCTGAATTTAGGGTGTCAGCAGGGCCATGTTCTCTCCAAAGCCTCTAGGGAATGATCCTTTCTTGTCTCTCCCATCTTTGGGTAGTGCCAGGCATTTCTTGGGTTGCAGCTGCTGCATAATCCCGTCATCACATGGCTGTCTTCCCTCTGTGCCTCTCTTCTTTTTTAAAAGATACCACTCAGGTTGGATTAGGACCCATCCAACTCTGGTATGACCGCAGGTTAACTGATAACATCTTTAAGGATCCTATTTCCAAGCAAAGTCACATTCACAGGTGCAAGGCGTTAGGAATTCACCTTATCTTTCCAGGGACCCAAGCCAGTCTATAACAGTTTCTATGTGCCAGGTCACGTTCTAAGTGATGGTCTCACTTCCAAGCATAGCTTTCACCCCTGTATTCTCTGATCATAAAACTAAAGTCTCTAACACACACACACACATACACATGCGCGCACACACACACACCACTTATCTGTCATTAGTCTTTGGTTTCTCACTTTCAAAGCCACATTCTGAATTTTCCATCACCCAGAATTCTTCTTCGTTGTAAGTTTTACATAAAATACCCCAATATCCCACTCTGACAAACCACTAACTTTCAGCTGTCTCTTTTCCTCATTCCACAGTGCCTTCCCTTCTACCTCACAGAAACGTCTAGGACTTTAACCCTCCATTGATTTCTCATTGTGGCCACAAGTTTCCTAACTTGTCTCCCTGGTTTCCATCTCTTCCTCATTTAAATCTTTCTCCACCCTGTCAAGAGGGACATGTTTCTAAAGTTACCTCTGCTCATACCACTCTGCAGAATCCTTAACAAGCCAATCCTGAACTATCTCCCCCTCTTGAAACCTGATATGATCTCTTAGGTCTTGGAAACTTCAGCCCACATTGTATATTCTCATGCCCAGGATACCCTTCCCTCTCCCTGCCTTGGATGAGCTCCCGTTTAGCATTAAGATTCCAGCCTGTCATCACCTTCACTGTGAAATCCCCCCTCCAACAGATTCCCAAGTTTGCTTAACTTTTCACAGTACTTCTCACATTACTTGTCTGTTTCACTCAAACCAATGGACCAGAACAACTTCTTCTGCACTTCTGTGTAAGCTAGACCCAATATAGATAGCATCAGCCAAACAGAGTAAGTGTTCAATCCTTGACTCTCCCCAGGGCAAACCAATCCCTTGATGCTGGAGATTTTGTCTCATGCCTGTTTCTGGAATCTATCTGTAGTGAGAGAATGTGTCACTTCCCAGAATTGCTCTTGAAGGGAGTACTGTATTTGTTCAGTAGGTAAACCACTTGAGAAAGGCATGGGAGGGACCCCCAGGGCATGCTCAGCTCACAGACAAGTCTTTAAATGGAATGACTCCTACACCCCTGCACTAATATGTAGCCACTAGCCACATGTAGCTAACGGGCACTGGAAATGTGCCTACTCCAAATTGAGATGTGCTCTAAGTGTAAAATAAATACCAGATTTCAAAGACTTAATATGATCAAAAGAATGTCAAATGTTTCATTAATAATTTTTATATTGATTACCTGTTGAGATGATAACATTTTGTACATATTGGATTAAGTAAAATATATTATTAAAATTAATTTTATGTGCTTTTTTACTTTTTTAAGGTGGCTACTAAAAAACTGAAAATTACACAGGCAGTTCATGTTCTATTTTTATTGGAGAGCACAGCTGTAAACTGAAGAATTCTTCCTTTTGCTAAAAACTCTGATTTGTTTGCATCTTCAAGTTTGGGGAGAAAAATTAGGACTTAGAAGAGTGGCTCTGCCAAAAAAAAAGAAAAAGAAAAGTAAGAAGCCAGCACTGTTGGGAGAATATGGGGAAAGGACTGTGAGAGAGAAAAACAAATACTACTCTGGTGGATGATGCTGAGGAAAAACTTAAAAGAAATGAGTATTTAGTGGGGATTTTACGTTTCTACTGTAGGGTGATCAATGAAGCCCTCTCTTATAAATCACCTACATTGTCTAATACTGCTTTTGTGCACATAGAATCTTCCAAGAGTAATTGTGAGAGGGGTGGGGTTCTGCCTCTGGGCACAGGTTGACATAGCTGTCCCCAGGAGGCAGAGAACAAGTGACCCGTCAGCTCTCCTCCACCCTATTCTCATTTCCCTGGTTTATAATCCCAGCTCCTCTTGCCATTTACTAGGGCAACAGCTCTCCATCTGAAAATACTTCATGTATTTGTTCGCTTGTTTATGGTCAATTTCCTCCACTAGAGCAGAGATTCAGTGTCTTATTCCTAGCACCTAGAACATTGCCTGGAGCCTAGTCCAAAAAACAAACCAAGCCCGTTGCCACCAAGTCAATTCTGACTCATAGTGACCCTAGAGTACAGAATAGAACTTCCCTAGGGTTTGCAAGGAGTGGTTGGTGGATTTGAACTGCTAACCTTTTGGTTAGCAGCCAAACTCTTAATCACTGCACCAACAGGGTTCCTGGAAGGTAGTAGTTCAATAAATATTGACTGAAACCAGTTATTGTTGTTGTTAGGTGCCTTCAAATTGATTCCAAATCATGGCAACCCCATGTGTGTCAGAGTAGAACTGTGTTCCATAGGGTTTTCAATGGCTGATTTTTTGGAAGTAGAGCACTAGACTTTTCTTTTGTGGTGCCTCTGCATGGATTGAACAGCCTTTTGGTTAGCAGCCGAGCATGTTAACCATTTTTACCACCCAGGGACTCCTGACTGACTGAAGACTGGGAAAACACCTTCTCACAATCACCGAGCCATCTGTGCCTCCAGGCTGGAGAGACCAAGGAAATTTGGATTACATAGCTAAAGCTCAGATCTGACCATGTTGCTTTGCTGCTCAGAAGTTTAAAATGCTTCCATGCTTCTAACTGGATATGGTATAAATGCTATAAAATCCAAACCTTTTAACATAGGAGGGGAAGTGTCCTTAGTCTGGCCCCTACTGCCATGCAGGTCTCCTCTTTTACCACTTCTCGTCTCACATTTTATACTCCAGAGCATCAAGGAGCTTGCTGCATCCCACACACATCACAATGTCCTCCCTCCGTGCCTCTTCTCACAAGTCTCCTCTGCCTACAGCACTCTCCCCCATTCTTTTAATCTCTCTAAACCTACTGATCCTTTGAGGCTTTACTCGATTTTTCTCTCTTCTACCATCTTTCCAGTCTCACCCCAGCCCCCATCCAATTTGGGAACATGCTTGTTATGGATTGAACTGTATCACCCAAAAACATGTATTGCAAATCCTAACCTCTATGCCTGTGGTTATAATCTTATTTGGAAATGGGTTGTCCTTGTTATGTTAATGAAGCAGGATTACTGTAGGGTGTATCTTGAGTCAATCTCTTTTGAGATATAAATGAGATTAAACAAGCCTGAAAAGAGAGAGATGGGGTAAGATGATGCCAGGACACATGGAGATCACCAAGGAACCAGGAGGCAGAAGCTGAAGAGACAAAGACCTTCCTCCAGAGCCAACAGAGAGAAAAAGCCTTCCTCTCAAGCCAGAGCTCTGAATTTGGACATCTAGCCTCCTACAGTGTGAGAAAATAAATTTCTGTTTGTTAAAGCAATCCCCTTGTGGTATTTCTGTTATAGCAGCACTAGATAACTAAGACAATGCTCCAGGTCTTGGAAGAGGCTTTGGGGAACTTGAATAATTGGGCAGATTATAAGGGCAAGGATTCAGGCATGGGAAATAAGGTAGCCTTAATTGCTGAGGAAAGGTGGAGTCCCAGGGCAAGGGGTCAAAGAAGTCTGGGCAGCAGGGTTAGTTTCACCTTTATGATTAATATTTATCAACCACTTATACGACATACTTTTTGCTAAATGCTTTATATATTTTAATTAACATAATGTTCACAATAATCCTATGAGGTGGGAACAAGGAGTGGCTGGTGGATTTGAGGCCGACCTTTTGGTTAGCAGCCGAGCTCTTAACCACTGCACCACCAGGGCCTCCAGGGACCTTATTGTTGTTGCTGTTAGGTGCCATCGAGTCAGTTCTGACTCATAGTGACCCTGTGGACAACAGAATGAAACAGTGCCCTGTCCTGCACCATCCTCACAATCTTTATGCTTGAGCCCATTGTTGCTGCCTCTGTGTCAATTCATCTCGTTGAGGGTCTTCCTCTTTTTTGCTGACCCTATACCTTACCAAGCATGATGTCCTTCTCCAGGAACTGATCCCTCCTACAACATGTCCAAAATATGTGAGATGTAGTGTTGTCATCCTTGCTTCTAAGGAGCACTCCGGCTGTATTTCTTCCAAGACAGATTTGTTCATTCTTTTGGCTGTCAAGGTATATTCGATATTCTTCACCAACACCACAATTCAAAGGCGTCAATTCTTCCGTCTTCCTTACTCACTGTGCAGTTTTCATATGCATAGTGAAAGGGTTTCTGAGGCTATAAATCTCTAGGAAGCAGGCTGCCACATCATTCTTCCATGGAGTCACTGGTGGTTTGGAACCACTGGCCCTTCAGTTAGCCGTCGATTGCTTTAACTACTGCGCACCAGGGCTCCTTAACCCCCATTAAGCCTATTATATTAAAAATTTGTCAAGGTGATTGCTGCCACCTGCGCTCTGCCCCTCAGCCAGATAGGCCATCCCTCCTGCTGTCCCCAGCCTGGGCACTGGAGCCTGGGGAAAGCCCCCTGACCATACTGCTCTGCCCCACTGGACTTGGCTTTGCAGAGTTCTGGGCCCCATGGACTTTGGTGGGGAGCAGCTGCTGGAGAATCCACTGCTCCACACTCTGGGCAGCACCCAGGAGAGGCAAACAGTGCCCCTCCATGGCCACAGAGCAGCTGCCTCCAGACCCTCACCAGTGGGTGTGGGGGAGTGCTCTGTCCTTTAACTACTGGACCTTGGTGTTGGTACCCCTGGGCCTTCACTCTCTACTCCTTTTTCTCTTTGTCTTTACGCCCACCTTTCCTGCTTTTCATGTAGTCACCTGAGTTACCCAAACCCCCGCTTCTGGCCTCCTGTCCCAGCTGGCATGTGTAGTTTTGTTGTGGGCTCCAGCCGCAGGCTGACCTCCATCCAGATATTCATAGCCCCCTCTGGCTGGACAACCCGAACAGGCTCAGGAAGGGCCAGGGCGGGTTGGTAGCAGGAAGATTCCCTTCCTAAAGGATATTCCAGTCCCTCACCCAAACAGATGCTTCAGGTTGGGCTTCCTGTTGTTTGTCTAGCAGATGGGGAGATTCTCACTGCTGCAGGAGGGAGGTCTATTTATTTTCTTTACAAAGCAGGTTTTTTGTTGGTTTTGGAGTATTTTGTTGTTATTGGGAGGGGACTATGTGAAGTTTTCCCTTCTTGTCATCTTAATTAAATAAGCAGCACTGGGAAGAGGTGGGAGAAGAGCAGTTTTGATGAAGGGTCTCCCAACCCCAGTGCAGTGACACAGAGTTAAAGGCCTCAGGCCATTTGCACCTTGTTCACAACTTGAGCTTGGCCAAAGGAATAGCTGCTTCTTCCAGACCTGGATACTGTATTGCCCAGCCTCAGTCTCACTGCACCTAACTGAAACTCAAGAATTACTGCCATGTTGGGTGGGAATGGTAAGGAAACCCGGAGAAGTTACAGGCCAGGCAAAGTGGAGCCCTCCCCAACTCTGGAATACATACAATGGTTCATAATAACAGGCACTACTGTGTGACATGCATCAGAACATTATTATTACTACTATATTATTATGTCAAAGATATTTAGTGTATCTGGAAGTGTTTCTTTAATGATTTTTTTGAAAGGTACACTATATACTATATACTAAGAAACATATGACTTACTGACTTTGGATGTGAGCTGTACATATCTGTTCCATCTTATGTACAAATTCAACTTAAAGACAGACTTAGGAACAGAACTCATTCGTAACCCGAGGACTACCTGTACATATAATATATACCCTATATATATAATATATATTATATATTTTAAAAAAATATATATATATAAAATAACAGCCCCAAGACAAATCCTCTCAGATAGTGGATGGGCTTCCTCCTCAAGGTTGTCTCTATCCCACAAGATCATGAACTTTTCTTTGTTCTGAGTTCCAAACGCATCAAGCAACCTATTGAGTAATGCTGATGCCAGAAGGAACCAGGATTGGAGGGAGGCCTGGATCACAGACTTAGTATTCTTGTAGAGAATTATACTCTTGTAAGTAAAGTAGCTTTCTCGTTTATAATCTCTCCTGCACCTGATCAGGATGACTCACAGCTCAAGACCTAGGCTGGGTACACTAATAAAATCTGGTTTCTGAATCTGCTAAGCTGAGGAACAGAGCTGAACCACAGAGACTCTTCCTCTCTGAACTTCTTTGGGGTCTTGCCAGCTAGCATGACATCTCTAAATGACCATTTGACTGAATCTGAGTTACTGAGGAGTTTTACTTCACCTGAGCTACTGACATTAAGGCCCTTAAAATACCCCCAGCCCCTACATCTGGGAAACAAGCAGCCCAGCTGGGGAGATTAGTGGGCCACTGGGGCCAGGCAGAGAAATTACACCTACACCTCTACATCTGTTCAGCCTATCAGCATTTATTTAACATACTACTAAACACTGAGGGGAACACAAGAAAATGGCAGGCACAGCTTGTCTCAATAAATTGTCAAGGCAGATCACATTCTGGAGGCAAGGCAAAAATATGTTTGCAAACCAACTAAGCAGCAACTGAAAATAAACCAAGCAATAAAGCTTGTGGGCCCGAGGTTAAAAAAGGTCAGTCCCAACACTTGGAGGGTTTTGTCACTTCTGAAGTAAAATTAGGCATATGCAGAATGTTCACAATAGAGGATGAGGTAGATGAAACTATTCTCCATACCTATCCTTCACTGAGTTATAAAAGAGCCCAGAAATTTAAAAAAAATTGAGATAACAACAGAATATCCTGAGAATTTAAAAATAAAACAAAACAAAATCTCTTTCCTTATGTCACCAGATCAGAAAAGTCTATTTATTATGGTATTTTTTATTATCCAAATAATACATGCACAAAATTAAAAATCAAAAGCAATTCTTGTACACCAATATTCATTGCAGCATTATGTACTTACAATAGTCAAAAAGTGGAAACAACTGAAGTGTCCATCAACAGATGAACGGATAAACAAAATGTAGTATATCCATACAATGGAATATTATTCAGCCATAAAGAGAAATAAAGTGATGATACAGGCTAAAACATTGGTGAACCTTGAAAATATTATGCTGAGTGAAATAAGTCAGACACAAAAGGACAAATATCGTATGATCCCACATATATGAAATATCTAGAATTTGGCCCTGTGGTGCAGTGGTTAAGAGATCCGTTGCTAACCAAAAGGTCAGTAGTTTGAATCCATCAGCTGCTCCTTGGAAACATTATGGGGCAGTTCTACTCTGTCCTATAAGGTTACTATGAGTCAGAATCAACTCAAGAGCAACAGGTTTATAGAGACTACAGTTCATAAGTGGCTACTAGGGGCAAAAAGCCCTGATGGCTCAGCCATTAAGCACTTGGCTGCTAACCAAAAGGTTGGAAATTTGAATCCACAGGAAAAAGACCTGACAATCTGCAGCCTAGAAAGCCCTATGGGGCAGTTCTACTCTGTCACATGGGGTTGCTACGAGTCAAAAATCACTCAATGGAGGGAGGGAGTGGGAGAAGGGGGAGTCATTTCTTAGGGGTCACTGAGTTTCTGTCAAGAGTGCTAGAGGGAGGTGGAGCCAACATGACACCCTAGACAGCCACACCATGCCATCCCTCTGCAGCAAAGACCTGAAAAAACTAAGTAAAACGGATACAATGTCAATCCGGGAACCCAAAGCATCAAATGAAGGGATAAAGAACTAGATCAAACACCAAATGGAAGAAGAAACTGAGGGAAAACAGAGAACGAGGAGAGATATGGAGTGGAGGTCTCCTGCCAACTAACACAGCACAGTGTCCCCATCTTGGAAAACAGCCAGCAATGACCCCGGACAGAGAGTATGGAACGCAACTTCACAGAGCTTTCATTAGGAGACAGAGCACCCAGTAACCAGAGAAACATGCTTTCCACACCTCATCCTTCTGTCTCATATGTCACCTCCCTCCCCTTCCTACTGGCCCCTGGGTCTGCTCAACCCCCTCCCACCAGCTACTGCTGCAGTGTCCCCCCTTTTTCTTTCTCTCTCTTTTCTTTTTCCCTCCCACCTAGCCCCATAGGCTACCTCGTTCCTCTTCCTACCAGTCCCCACAACACCACCACAACTATAGCATCCCCAGAGCTCAGGCCTGCCACTACACTGGGTCTGCACCACCCCTCCCCTACTGCTGTGCAACCACCTGTTGAACAGTGGGAAGCAAACCCATACTACTCCCCAACTGACGCCCTGCTCATGTGGCAAGGGGCTATGAATGCTCCTACACTGCTGAGTCAACATCAGGAGGCAGACAGCACCCATGCAGTACATCTTCAGCCACATTGTGAACAGTGAAGTAGGCTTGTCCTTCTGGCTACTGCCCTGCCCACCTGGACAAGATGGTGAGAGCTATCGTGCTCACAAATGAGCAAGCAGCAAACCACTCCAGGACCGCCCATTCTGACATATCAAAAAAAAAAACAAAAATGAAAGATGAAAAAAATGAACATATAATCAAGAAAATAATACCATAATGTTTTGGAGACAGCAGACAGTATCAAAACAAAAAAGCAGCACAACATGGCTCCAGCAAGTGACCAAAACAAAGAATTAAATAACTGTCTGATAGAATAAAAGGCAGTGGAGCTACCTTATAAGGAATTCAAAAGACTAACGTGTAGGGCTCTCCAAAAGATTAGGAAAAAGATCAAGGAAAACACAGGAAAAAATAGACAAAATCATGGAATACACACAAAAAGCAAGGAAAACATAGCCAAAAATCAAGGAAAATACAGACAAAGCAACAGAAGAATTCAGGAAAATAATGCAAGAAAAAATGTCAAAATAAATAATTAGAAATCATACAAAAACAGTAAATGAAATCCAAAAGATAAACAAAATTTCAGAACTGGACAACTCAACAGGAAGTTTTAGGAACAAATTTGAAACAATGGAAGACAGAATCAGTGAGACTGAAGACAAACCCATGGATGCCACTTTTTTTGAGGAAAAATCAGAAAAGATTGAAGAAAACCAAAGAATTATGTGGGACACAACCAAGAGAAAAAAATTGCACATGATCAGAGTTCCAGAACATGGGGAAAAAATGAAAACACAGAGAAGATTGTTGAAGATTTGCTGGCAGAAAACTGCCCAAGTATCATGAAAGATGAAAAAGCTGACTACTCAAGAAACTCAACAAACCCCATACAAGACAGACCCCAAAAGAAAGTCTCCAAGATATAGCATAATCACGCTTGCCAAAACCTAAGACAAAGAAAGAATCCTAAGAGCAGCTCAGGAAAAAAGAAAAGACACATACAAAGAGGAAACAATAAGGCTAAGCTCTGACTATTCGGTAGATACTATGCAGAGAAGAAGGCAATGGGATGACGTATATAAAACTTTGAAAGAAAAAACTACCAACCAAGAATACTGTATACTGAAAAACTCTTTCAAATACAATGGCAAGATAAGGACATTTCCAGATAAACAGAAATTAAGGAAATTTGTAAAAACCAAACCATACCTACAGGAAATATTAAAGGGAGTCCTTTGGTTAGCGAACCAACAACATCAGACAACAACCAGAATCTAGGACACAGGATAATATCAGCAGATACCAACCTAAGTAAAGAACTCTCAATACTAAAGCAAAGCTAAAAGACTTAAAACAAGGAAACAGAGACTTCAATCTGTAAATGATGACAACATCAAAACAATGAAAGGGGGAATAAAAGATATGGGTATAAAACTCTGAAATGGAAAGGAAGTCAAGGCAATATCAAGTAATAAAAGACTGGTTCGAACTCAGGATGATAAGGGCAAATTACAATGTAACCACAAAGAAAGTTAACAAATGTAATAAGATAAAAAAGAAGACAGGCATAAATACTCAGTAAACACAAAGTCTACAATAACAAAAGAAAAGAAAATCCACAAACAAAAGAAACTCAGCACAGGAAAGTAACAGGAACAAAGAAAAAGTCAGTATCATTAAAAAAAAGCACAACAATATGACAGCTATAAATGCATACCTATCAATAATCACACTGAATGTAAATGGCTTAAATGCACCCATAAAGAGACTGGCAGAATGGATTAAAAAAAAACACAACCTATCAATACATGGTCTATAAGAAACACACCTTAGATGCAAAGACACAAATATATTAAAAATCAAAGGATGGAAAAAATATATTAAGCAAACAATAACCAAAAAAGAACAAGTGTGGCAATGCTAATCTCAGACAAAATAGACTTTAAGTCAAAATCAACCATAAAAGACAAGGAAGGACATTATATAATAATTAAAAGGCAATCAACCAAGAAGACATAACCCTAATAAATATCTGCACACCTAATGACAAGCCTCCAAAATACATAAAAAGAACTCTAAAAGCACTGAAAAGAGAAATAGACTGCGCCACAGTAATAGTAGGAGACTTTAACACACTACTCTCAGTAAAGGACAGAACACTTAGAAAAACACTCAACAATGATACAAAAGATCTAAGGCCACAATCAATCAGCTTGACCTCATAGACGTATATAGAACACTCCACCCAAAAGCAGAAAAGTATACATTCTTTTCCAAAGCACATGGAACATTCTCCAGAATAGACCACATTTTATGCCACAAAACAACCCTCAATAAAATCCAAAACATTGAAATAATACAAAGCATTCTCTCTGATCACAATGCCATAAAAGTAGATATCAATAACAGGAAGAGTGTAGGAAAAGAATCAAATACATGGAAACTGAATAACACCTTGCTTAAAAACTGGGTAACAGAAGAAATCAAAGATGGAATAAAAAATTCCAAAATCAAGTGAGAATTAAACCACATCATACCAAAACCTTTGAGACACAGCAAAAGCAGTGCTCAGAGAGAAATTTATAGCAATAAATGCACACATCAAAAAAGAAGAATGGGCCAAAATCAAAATATTAGCCCTACAACTCAAACAAATAGAACATCAAAAGAATCCCACAGTTACCAGAAGAAAGGAAATAATAAAGATTAGAGTAGAAATAAATAAAATAGTCAACAGAAAAATAGAATCGAGAAGAGCAAAAGTTGGTTCTTTGAAAAGATTAACAAAGCCGACAAACCACTGGCCAAATTGACAAAATAAACACGGAAGTAACACACAAAAAAGACCAGATTTACTGGCCTAAAGGAGACTAGAGAAACCTTGACAGTATGGCCCCCAGACACCCTTTTAGCTCAGTAGTGAAGCTACCTCTGAGGTTCACTGTTCAGCCTGGGAGTGGACAGCCCCGTAAAACCAAACGAGACTAATGAGGTACACGAGTCCAGTGACAAGGGCCAGAAGGCAGAAGGGGACAAGGAAGCTGGTGATAGGGAACCCAAGG
>NW_004444162.1:416624-455732 GCF_000243295.1 Trichechus manatus latirostris
GGTTGTTAACCAATGTCATAAAACAACATGTGTACTACTGTTTCATGAGAAACTATTTGTTCTGTAAGCCTTCACCTGAAGTACAATAAAAAAATAAAAATAAAACAGGGGAGTAAGCAAATAAACCAAATAAGAAATGAGATGGGGGACATTACAACAAACCCAACTGAAATAAAGAGGGATCATAACAGAATACTATAAAAAATTGTACTCCAACAAACTGAGAGCCTAGAGGAAATGGACAAATTTCTAGAAACACACTATCTACCTAAACTACCACAAACTGAGTAGAAAATTTGAACAGAACCATAAGAAGAGAAGAGATCGAAGAGGTAATTAAAAAAAAAAAAAACTCCCAAACAAAAAAAGCCCTGACCCAGATGGCTTCACTGGAGAATTCTACCAAACATTCAGAGAAGAGCTCACACCATTACTACTAAAACTATTTTAGAGCATAGAAAAGGAAGAAATACTCCTAAATTCATTCTATGAAGCCAGCGTAACTCTGACCCCAAAGCCAGGCAAAGACACCACAAAATGAGAAAAAAAAAAGAAAATTACAGACCAACATCTCTCATGAATATAGATGCAAAAATTCTCAAAATTCTAGCCAATAGAATTCAACATATAAAAAAAAAATACATCACAACCAAGTGAGATTCATACCAGGTATGCAAGGATGTTTGAACATTAGAAAATTGGTCGTTATCCACCACATTAACAGGATGAAAGAAAAAAATTACACAATCATCTCAATCGACACAGAAAAGGCATGTGATAAAGTCCAACACCATTCCTGATAAAAACTTTCAATAAAATAGGAATTGAAGGGAAATTCTTCAACATAATAAAGGGTATCTATACAAAACCAACAGGCAACATCATTCTCAATAGAGGGTGGCTGAAAGCATTCTCCCTGAGAACAAGAACAAGACAAGGATGCCCTTTATCACCACTCCTATTTAACATTGTGCTGGAAATCCTAGCTAGAGCAATAAGGCAAGAAAAAGAAATAAAGGGCATCCAAACTGGAAAGGAAGAAGTAAACTATCCCTATTCACAGATGATATGATCCTATACATAGAGAAGCCCAAAGATTCCACAAGAAAACTACTGGAACTAGTAGAAAGATTCAACAGAGTAGCAGGATACAAGATCAACATACAAAAATCAGCTGGATTCCTATACACCAAAAAACAGAACTTTGAAAAGGAAATCAGGAAAACAATACCATCTGTAATAACCCATAAAAAGATAAAATACTGAGGAATAAATCTAACTGGGGTTATAAAAGACCTATACAAAGAACACTATAAAACACTATTGTAAGAAACCAAAAGAGATCTACATAAATGGAAAAACATACCATGCCCACGAATAGGAAGACTCATCATTGTGAAAATGTCGGTTCTACCCAAAATGATCTACAGATATAATGCAATCCTAATCCAAATACTAGCAGCATTCTTTAATTAGGTGGAAAAACTAATCACCAACTTTATATGGAAAGGAAATAGGCCCCTGATAAGCAAAGCATTATTGGGGGGGAAAAAAAAAAAACAAAGTAGGAGGACTCACAGTACCTGTCTCGGAACCTACTATACAGCCACAGTAGTCAAAACAGCCTGGCATTGATACAAAGACAGACACATAGACCAATGGAACAGAATCGAAAATCCAGATATAAATCTATGCACCTATGGTCAGCTGATCTTTGACAAGGGCCCAAAGTCCATTAAATGGGGAATAAAAGAGTCTTTTTAACAAATGGTACTGGCAAAACAGGAAGTCCATCTGTAAAAAATGAAACAGGACCCACACCTCACACCATACACCAAAACCAGCTCAAAATGGATCAAAGACCTAAATATAAAATAAAAAATGATAAAGATCATGTAAATAAAAATAGGGATAACACCAGGGGCTATAATACGTGGCATAAATTCAATACAACCCATAACTAACAATGCACAAATAACAGAAGATAAACTAGATAACTGGGAGCTCCTAAAAATTAAACATTTATGCTTATCAAAAGACTTCACCAAAAGAGTGAAAAGAGAAGCTACCAACTGGGAAAAAAATTGGCTACAACATATCTGACAAGGGTCTAATCTCTAAAATCTATAGAATACTTCAACAACTCAACAACAAAAAGACAAATAATCCAATTACAAAATGGGCAAAGGATATGAACAGACACTTCACCAAAGAAGACATTCAGGCAGCTAACAGACACATGAGGAAATGCTCACGATCATTAGCCATTAGAAAAATTCATATCAAAAGTACAATGAGATATGAACTCACTCCAACATTACTGGCACTAATCAAAAAATCAGAAAATAACAAATGTTGGAGAGGTTGAGGGAAAATATGGAACTCTTATGCACTGCTGGTGAGAGTGTAAGATGGTACAACCACTATAGAAAACAATATGGAGCCTCCATAAAAAAGCTAGAAATAGAAATACCATACGATCCAGCAATCCAATTCCTAGGAATATACCCTAAAGAAGAGCCATCTTACGAACAGACATGTGCACACCTATGTTCATTGCAGAATTATTCACAATAGCAAAAGTATGGAAACAACCTAAGTGCCCATCAACAGATGAATGGATAAATTATGGTACATACACACAATGGAATACTACACAATGATAAACAGCAACAATGAATATGGGAAACATCTCACAACCTGGATGAATCTGGAGGGCATTATGCTGAGTGAAATAAGTCAATCACAATAGGACAAATATTGTATAAGACCACTGTAATAAAGGCCTAAGAAAAGGTTTACATACAGAAAAAAACAATCTTTGACGGTTACGAGGGAGGGGTGAGGAGGGGAAATCATTAATTAGGTAGTAGAGAAATGTTAACTTTGGTGAAGGGAAAGACAACACACAATATACGGGAAGTCAGCACAACTTGATCAAGGCAAAGTTGTAGAAACTTTATAGATACATCCGAACACCTTGAGGGACTTAGTTACTGGAGTTGAGGGCTTGGGCACCATTGTCTTGGGGGACACCTAGGTGAATTGCATAACATAGTTCATAAAGAAAATGTTCTACATCCAACTTTGGTGAGTAGATTCTGGGGTATTAAATGCTTGCAAGCGACCATCTGAGACACATCTACTGATCCCATCCCATCTGAAGCAAAGAAGAATGAAGAAAACCTAAGACACAAAGAAAGTATTAGTGCAAAGGACTAATGGACCACATGAACCACAGCTTTCACCAGCCTGAGCCTAGAAGAACTAGATGGTGGCCGGCTACCACCACCAACTGTTCAGAGAGGGATCACAATAGAGTGTCCTGGACAGAACAGGAGAAAAATGTAGAACAAAGTTTAAATTTACACACACACGCAAAAACTGACTTACTGGTCTGACAGAGACTAGAGAAATCCCCAAGACTATGGCCCCCAGATACCCTGCTAACTCAAAACTGAATCCACTGCCAAAGTCCACCTTTCAGCCAAAGATTTAAAAAAATAAAACATTGCCGTTGAGTCAATTCCGACTCATAGCGACCCTATCCGACAGAGTAGAACTGCCCCATAGAGTTCCCAAGGGGCCCCTGGTGGATTCGAACGGCAGAACTTTTGGTTAGCAGCTATAGCACTTTAATCACTCTGCCACCAGGGTTTCCAGCCAAAGATTAGACAGGTCTATAAAACAAACAATAACTCACGTGAGGAACATGCTTCTTAGTTCAATCAAATATACGAGACCAAAAGGGCAGCACCTGCCCAAAAGAAAAGAAGGCAGGATGGAACAGGAATACTAGAGGAATGGACCCGGGGAACCCAGGGTAGAAAAGGCAAAGGTGGAGAGTGTTGACACATTGCAGAGATTGCAACCAATGTCACAAAACAATGTGTGTATAAATTTTTACATGAGAAACTAATTTGTGCTATAAACTTTCACCTAAAGTGTAATGATTTTTTTAAACATTTTTAAAAAGAGTGATGGGAACATTTGGAAACAGATTGTAGTGATGGTTGCATACATGAGAAATGTAATGTCACTGAATCATACATGTAAACAATATTGAAATGACAAATGTTTAGTTATATATTTTTGTACCACAATAAAACACGGAGGAAAAAAGAAAACAAAAGGTACAATCTAGGCCATGATCTAAACTGTGATATATAATTGGAACTTTAGAAAATGCCCTACGTAATAGACAGGTGAAGACAGACACCTGGTAATTGCAAAAGTATTTATATGCCTGTGGAGGAGGAAGAGAGCTTTTTTTTTTGCAAAATTACTTCAGAAAGAACATTCCTGTAAAACAGATATAGTTCCAAAAATGATTCAGTTTACAACCTAAAAGACAAAAAATCCAAGGAAAAGTTATTCACCCCCACATATATATATAGTACCTTGACTTAAACTCTGAAGGTTAAAAAACTATGATTTTTGGCAGACCAGAAAGGAAAGAGATTTCAAGAAGCAAAGTGCTCTACCCTTTTACAGAGAATACCATAATCACCGTGCCTTAAATTTCAAGGAGAAGATGGCGGAACACTCTTTGCTCTGATTTTAACTATTATGAAACTCTCAAGTCTGCTGAATTGAATGTGTTCCCTTTACCTGCAGTGGCCATTTGAAAATTGTTTCTTCAGGCATCTAAACACAAAATCTAATGATTCCACCATTGTGAAAGAATAGACCAAGCACAGGTCTGGATTTGGGAGACAAGCTTTGATCCCAGGTCTGCCCACCAGCAAGCTGCGTTGTTGTTGTTAGGTGACATTGAGTTGGTTCTGACTTATAGCAAATGTACAACAGAATGAAACACTGTCCGGTCCTATGTCATCCTCACTATTGTTGTTATACCTGAGCCCACTGTTGCAGCCACTGTGTCAATTCACCTCGTTGAAGGTCTTCCTCTTTCTCGATGGCCCTCTGCTCTACCAAGCATGATGTCCTCTTCCAAGGACTGATCCCTTCTGATAACATGTCCAAAGTACGTGAGATGTAGTCTCACCATCCTCGCTTCTAAGGAGCATTCTGGTTGTACTTCTCCCAAGACAGATTTATTCATTCTTTTGGCAGTCCATGGTATATTCAATATTCTAGCAAGCTGGGTGGTCTCGGGCAAATTGCTTCATCCCTCTGGACCTGCATTTCCTCAGCTGCATGAATGCCAGGTAGCTGTGGCAGCGATAACTCATTTTTCTGTCCACCCACTCATCCCACTTTTCACAGTTTTAGCCTAATTTGCCGCCTACAGTATGTAAATCTGTTATAGGAAGTTGGAAGGTGAGGAAATTTCTTTACAAATATTTAAGGTAGAATCAACAAATAGTTTTATTTTAAATTACTGGAATCGACTTTCACTTTGATTTTGGCCCCTTGAGAATGAGTCAATTTCAATCCATAGGAAAAATGAGTTAAACATCCCTGTTGCTTTTCTAAGGAGCCATGGTGGTGCAGTGGATAAAGCACTCATCTGCGAACTGAAAAATTGGCAGTTCAAATCCACCAGCTGCTCCACAGGAGAAAGATGTGGCAGTCTACTTCTATAAAGATTTACAGCCTTGTAAACCCTATGGGGCAGTTCTACTTTGTCCTATAGGATTGCTATGAATCAGAATCAACTCGACGGTGTTACTGAACCGGGAAGGTGAGTCCTTGTCCAGCACACTCAGTCCTGCCAATAATCAGGACACCAGTCTTTGAGAAAGAGAAAGTAACTTTGTTGCAATGCACAGAGCAAGGAGCCGGGAGGAAGTTTCTCAGATCCGACTTCCTGAGCTACAGGGAAGCCCGGTTTATATGTGATTTGGGCAGTGTCTTAGTCATCTAGTGCTACTATAACAGAAATACCACAAGTGGATGGCTTTTAACAAAGAGAAATTTATTCTCTCACAGTCTAATAGGCTACAAGTCCAAATTCAAGGCATCAGCTCCAGGGGAAGGCTTTCTTTCTCTGTTGGCTCTGGAGGAAGGTCTTTGTGATACAGCAGTCTTCCCTTGGTCTGGGAGCATCTCAGTGCAGGAACCGCAGGTCCAAAGGACACACTCTGCTCCCAGAGCTGCTTTCTTGGTGGTATGAGGTCCCCATGTCTCTCTGCTCACTTCTCTCTTTTGTATCTCAAAAGAGACTGGCTTAAGACACTATCCAATCTTGTAGACCTCATCAGTATAACTGACGCTAATCCATCTTATTACATCATAGTGACAGAGTTTACAACACATAAGGAAATCCCATCGGATTACAAAATGGTACACAATCATACAATCCTGGGAATCATGACCCAGCCAAGTTGACAGATATCTTTGGGGGACACAATTCAATCCATGATAGGCAGTAAGATGGTGGTCACACAAGTGTACTGAGGAGGGAAAATTCTAGAAGTCGGCCAGGAAACAGGAGCTGACGTGGTTCTTGTTGGACTTCTCACTTCAGAATAGGGTCTGGGTGATGATTTTCCTACTGATTTGTTCCTCCTGTTGTATCCTCTGTTGAGGTTAATTAGCAGTCACAGCTGGCCCTTCTTTGCATGTGGAGCAGGCCAAATCTGGCTTGGGCTAGTTTAAGGACTAATGTAAATTTACTGGCATTCATAGGGTCAGGTTACAATCCCCCCTTGAGTTGTAGCAATTCCTTAATCTTAAGGGATAAGGGTTGGTGACTCATCTGGCTACTTCCTGCTGATATGAGGTGGAGTTTTAGGGACCTAGGAACCGGCAAGGAATGATTAGCTCTTGGGGGTAGCAGTCAAAGAAGACTTAGAAGGTAGAGAAGGAGAGCTTAAGTGTTCTCCTTACCTTCCCCACTGTCATAGATTGAATTGTGTCCCCAAAAAATATGTGTATCGATGTGGCTAGGCCATGATTCCCAGTATTGTGTGATTGTCCACCATTTTGTCATCTGATGCGATTTTCCTGTGTGTTGTAAATCCTACCTCTATGATGTTAATAAGGTGGAATAGGTGACAATTATGTTAATAAGGCAGGACTCAATCTACAAGATTGGATTGTGTCTTGAGCTAATCTCTTTTGAGATATAGAAGAAAGAAGCGAGCAGAGAGACAGGGGGACCTCATATCACCAAGAAGGCAGCGCTGGGAGCAGAGTGCATCCTTTGGACCCGGGGTTCCTGCTCGGAGAAGCTCCTAGTCCAGGGGAAGATTGATAATAAGGACCTTCCTCCAGAGCTGACAGAGAGAGAAAGCCTTCCCCTGGAGCTGATGCCCTGAATTTAGACTTTTAGCCTACTAGACTGTGAGAAAATAAATATCTCTTTGTTAAAGCCATCTACTTATGGTATTTCTGTTACAGCAGCACTAGATGACTAAGACACTCACGAAACTCTTAGCCACCTGGAAGTAAAGCCCCTTGACCCAAAATCAAAAGCTAGCAGAGCCAAGATTTGCACCCAGGCATAGTCTTCAGGATCCTTCTGTTATACCGCTACCAGAAACTTTATTGGCTTCCTCCTGCTGCCAGGCCCTTTCATACACTCAGAGGTTTTCCCTTCAATCCAATTAACCTCCCCATAAACACTGTACACCCATTGATGGCTTCCAACTTCTGGGCACCAGAGCTACTGTCAGCTTCTGCCGCCTTGCTTCACCCCTAAGGTTTAGGAGGGCAAAGAGAATGGCCTATAAAAGTTGCTTAGGAGCTAGGAGAAGCAAATGAAACTGACTTGTATAAGCAGAACATGTACCAGTAACCACTGAAATGCAAGTCAGCCTCACCCCTGGCCCTTGGCCCAGAAGATTGAAATAGAACCATTACCTAACATACCTGGAAACACTAAGTTCCTGGACTCCTTAAGGATCATCTGAAGCACTACATCCCCAGGCTGCCTTAAGGAAAGGTCTCCCATACAGCATTTCATAGGGCTCAGTTGGAGCCTGCTTCTAGGGGCCACCCAGACTCTCAACAGGGCAATGTAGCAGCTTGAACACAAATATTCACCCACATTGCTCACACTAGCTTAGGTTTCTAATTAGACCTTTTAAGCACACAGTCAACGAAGTAGTTACTGTGGTCTCCAGGGAGCATGTAGCTTCCATAGAATTCTTAAATGTCCTGACTTTGGATACAAAGGCTTGTCCGTTACCGCTCATTGAATAAGGTAGGCCCAATCTAGGCAAGGAGGAGAGTTTGCTTACCTCAGATGCCTTTTCCACTAGGAAGTGAAAGGCTTCTACTCACCCAGTAAAGGTATCTGCAAACACTAAAAGATATTTGAAACCTCCTGTAGCTGTTGGTGTAACTGTTAAGTCCACTTGCCAGTCTTTTCCATGTCCAGTCCCACGGGCTTGTACCCCAGGCATAAAAGGTGATCGGCCTGTTTTCGGATTTTTCACTCTTTTGTAGATTAGGCCTTTAACCAGTTTAGCTAGCCAGTGAAATTCTCCCTTCTGGTGCCTGGGGCAGTGTATACCTCCAGTCCAACCAGCCGAGATGCTCTTTGCTATCACAGGCCCGCCAGGGTTTGGGGCAAGGTACGTGAAGCTACGTGCCACCTCTGCCTGTGTTTGGCAGCTCTCCACCCTGCCGATGAAGCCAGCCAAGGGCTGGGACTGCAGACTTGTCCCTGCCTGGGGCGACTGGAGGGTCCCACTGTGTGCCTGGAACAGCAGCAGGGGCCAGCAGAACAGCAACAGCTCTCTGGGCTACTGTCATTGAGTTGTCCTCCTACTATTATTGCAACCTGGGGCTCCTCATGGGTTGCAGGGGAGCCCCTGGGCCCTGTCAGTCCAAGTCATCAGCTGACGACTGCGGGGGCTGTGTTATGGCTTTCCTGCTAAGGCTGGGTTGGCCTCAAGGGACACTCTCATTTCCAGTGGCCTTCTTGTTTGCAATAGGCACACTGGAGTCTAGCTTTAGGGGGCCTTGGGTTGGTCACCAGCCCTTTGGGGGCCCACGAAGACTTAATCCGCACAAGGTCTGCCTGGGCAGCTGATTACCGAGAGCTGCTGCCAGGAGCTTGGCCTTTTTCCTTGTACCTGGTCCCGATTATTGAAGACCTTATAGGCAATCTCAACAAGTTATGAAGTATTCATTCCTAGACCTCCCTCTAACTTTTGAAGTTTCCACCTGATGTCAGGGCGCTCTGGCTGATGAGGGTCATATTTATTAACCTGTCATTCTCTGGGTCTTCAGGGTTTATTATCAGTGAACTGCAGATATGCTCCATACACCTATACAACTTGGGGCCTTGTTGTACATCCTGAACTTTTCTAAGGCTCTTCTGTTTTGGGAACCCTTGCTGTCAAACAGTTTTTATAATGTTCTAGCTGTTCTGCCCCTAGCCAATATTTGTGGCAGGTAGATCCTGGGCTACCGGAAGTCTAATATTATTTTTAGGGTTGAGGTTATGCAACCCTGTCAGCCTCTTGGCATACCTTTTCTAAGACCATCTTCCATTCCTCTAGAGTTAAAAGAATATTCCAATTATACAGGTCAGAAGTGGAGAATGATGTACGGACCCAGATAAACCCTCTAGGCTGGTCATTGTGATCCAGTCTGGCAGGCATTTGTCTCAGCAGAAATTGCCCTGAGTAGACCAAATTGCACCCCACTAGGGGTGTGTGTTGGGGAGACTATTCCCTGGGCAGATTCATGAGGAGCCAGCACCAATTCACCAAAGGGGTAGTAGCTGCCGGGCCAGAACCAGGCCTGCACCTCCAGGTGGAGGGGGTATAAACATTCAATATCCATAGTACATTCAGTTAAACACATAATCCTAAACACACAACCCTTTTTAAAACAGTCCATATTAATCTTATCTACACCTTAACTATCTGCATATGGCCTTGGGCCTCTGGCTGGGTGGAACCAGAAGACTTTGGCCCCCTATCAGTCATCCCATTTATCTGGCCTAGCTTTGGCCCCAGGCCTCTCTAGGTGGGGCTTTTCTCCTCTTCCTTTTTCCTCTGCACCCATTAGCTTACACTGTTTTTGTAGGTTTTTATTTTGCCAGAGAGACATAAAGGACTGTATGTAGATTTCCTCCCTTTTTCCCTCTCTTTTGTCATAGTTAAGTGACTGCAAACAGTAATTAGAATCCACATGAAGAAACATAGAGCACTAGTAAAGCCACCCTAGGTTGGTTTCCCATATTTCTCACACACACACACACACACACTCAGAAACAGACCTAACCAAAGTCAACAACCAGAAACTAAGCTGCCAGTTCTCTGCCGTTGGTTAGGGGGAGTGGGGGCAAAATAACAAGGATGATCTTAGTAGGGCTTCCATCCCCTTAATAGGGATGTCTTAGTCCTACTTCAATCCTCTAGATACCTCCCCACCTCCAATCCCAAGAACTTACACTGAACAAGAGATATTCTGAGGGCACTTACCTAGTGGACGTCCATTCCTGAGATAGTTTCTAATTCTCAAAGTAAAAGTGCCTCCGGCCAGTCACTGCCTTGGTCACAGGAGACCCACCCGATCCTCCTGAACAAGAAGCTGGGTGCGCACTGAGGGTCCGTGGAGGTTCCGCTCATGGTCGAGGAGGTGCTGGGCTCCAGACAGAGGGACCATCTGGCTCCACGTTGGGCGCCAAAATTGTTACCAAACCCAGGAAGATGAGTCCTTGTCCAGTGGGCTCAGACCTGCCAATAATCTGGACACTGGTATTTGAGAAAGAGACAGCAACTTTACTGCGATGCACAGAACAAGAGCCGGGAGGAAATTCCTCAGATCAATTCCCAGGGAAGGAGGGCTTATATGTGATTTGGGCAGCAAGATGGTGGCCACACAGGAGGGAAAATTCAAGAAGATGGCCAGGAAACAGGAGGTGAGATGGTTCTTGTTGGACCTCTCACTTCAGAGTAGGGTCTGGGTGATGATTTTCCTTGTGATTCGTTCCTCCTGTTTCTGCGTCCTCTGTTGAGATTAATTAGCGGTCACAGCTGGCCTTCTGCACATGCGGAACAGGCCAAATCTGGCTTGGGCTAGTTTAAGGACTGATGGAAATTTACTGGTATTCATAGGGTCAGGTTACAATGGAGATGAGTTTTTGGGTTTTGATTGCTTTTCTGCTTCACATTTTAAAAGTGATCCCAGAGGTCCTGTTGTATAGAAAGTATGACTAGCTTTGCTGTTGACATAGGTTAGTGTCTTAGTCTGGGTTCTCTAGAGAAGCAAAACCAGTAAAGCTTATAAATATATGTAAAGAGAGACTTATATCAAGGAAATGGCTCACGCAATTGTAGAGGCTGGAAGTCCCAAGTCCTGAGTTAGGCTGGAGGCTTCTCCCGACACATGTAGCTGCAAGGGCTGGTGAATCCATGGTTGGCAAGTCAGAAAATGGAGTTCTGGCTCACAGGCTGAGGAGACCTACAAATCCCAAGATCAGCAGGCAAGATTGCAGGTAATCTGCTAGCTCAAGTCTCAAGAACTGGAGGTCAGATAAACAGGAGCCAGCTGCAAGATCCAGAGCAAGCAAAAGCCCACAAGCCTTGCCAGAAAGTCCGCCCATATTGGATGCAGGCCACACCCCCAAGGAAACTCCCACTCAACTGGTTGGCTACTCACAGCAGATCCCATCATGGAGGTGATCATATTATTATCAGATTTATCGTGAAAGTGATTACATTAGTAAATGACTGCCAAACTACATCATAACTGCCACACCACTGAGAATCATGGCCCAGCCAAGGTGACACACAATCTTAACCATCACAGGGTGATGGTAAATAGGGACGGAATGTGCCTGCTGTTCTGCATAGACTTATTAATGAAGTTGGACCTCCATATGTGTACAGACTGACTCTGGGTTCTCTAGTGCTCACCCCAGACATCTAGCAGGTCCTCAGGCCCCAGCATCAAAGCCAACCCCATGACTCACAAGACCAGGGATAGAAGAACTGGCTCAGAAATACAACGGAACAAGGAAACAGTCACAAGAATCTCTGGAGTGCTGGCCTGGGGGGCTTCAAAGATTCAATGAGAAAGAACAGAGGCAGAAGGAGAGACTGCTCTAGACTGAAGGCTACTAAAGAAACGTAACAGCCAAGTGCAAGGAATTAACCGTGACTCAAAATAACATTCTAGAAACAATTTAGGAAATTTGATTATTGACTATATGTTGGATATTATTGAATTTGTGTTGTCTTAGGTGTAGAAATACTGTGATTATTTTGTAGGAAAATGAAAAATGTCTTTGTGGGAAATACATTATTTAGAACTATTTATGAGTGAAGTGTCGTGATGTCTGAATACCACTTTCAGACAGTTTACCAAAGGAAAGTGGATGTGTGTGTGTACGTGTGTGTAGGTGTGGAAAGTACCAAGAGCTGATGAAGCTAAGAGGGCAGTATATGGGTGTTTATTATTGTTTGTTTTCAATTTTCCTGGGTGTTTTTTTTTTTTTTTTTATTTAAGAAAGAAATACAACCCAGTCAGGTTTAGATCAGAGTGTGTGTGGGGTCTCAAGGGGTCTCATGGCTGCAGGTCCCTGGAATGTTTTCCTTTCCCAGGAGCCACTTTGCTTCCTAAGACACTGTCTTACAGATGAGAAAACTGAAGCACTCTCAAGTTATCTAACTTGCCAGAGGGCCCTGTAGAAACCATGCTGTTGTTCTACCCAGATCCCCTTGAGTACCTTTCACCAGTTCTGTCTGCCCATCTCTCAGCTTCCATATACTTCACTTCCAACAGTCCTCACCAGCAACTTTCTTCAGAGGACTAATCTTGGGCTGCAGGAGCCACTTCACCCAGACTCCAAACTCAGCAAAGCCGGAAGTGCATGAGAGTTTATGGCCCTCTGGAATGGCCCATAGCAATGGCTAACTCATCAGTTCCAGGAGACTAGGAATTTCTTTTATGTTTCACTTCAGTCCCAAAAATAAATCCTTCCTTTATCATCATCAAGGAGTTCTGGTGGCGCAGGGTTTAAAGTGCTCAACTGCTAACTGAAAGGTCAGCCATTCAAACCCACCAACCGCTCTGCAGGAGGAAGACGTGGCAGCCTGGAAACAGCCTTGGAAACTCTATGGGCTGTTCTACTCTGTCTTTATAGGGTCGCTATGAGTCAGAATCGATTCAATGGCAATGGGTTTTGGTTTGGGTTTATTGTCATCAGACTTATAAAACTCAACCACTTTTTCCCCCAAAATGAAACCACTTCCTTCCCTAACTTCCTGACATCCCACACACATGCTTGTCATTTCATCCCATGTTATCTTGGTTGCTATGGATTAGCAGTGCTCAAGAATACAGTCTCATAATTATAGTCTTACACTGCATTCAGTAAATGCTTGCAGCTACCACATGTCTAGACCTAGGGCGAGCAAACAGAGACTTTAGTCAGCCCATGGTTATCTACTTATTTAGTTCTTATGTATCTCATGTGTCTTAGTCATCTGGTGCTGCTCTAACAGAAATACCACAAGTGGATGGCTTTAACAAAGAGAAGTTTATTCTCTTATAGTCTAGTAGGTTACAAGTCCAAATTCAGGGTGTCAGCTCCAGGAGAAGGCTTTCTCTCTCTGTCGGCTCTGGAGAAAGGTCCTTGTGATGTATCAGTCTTCCCTTGGTCTGGGAGCATCTCAGTGCAGGAACCTCTGGTCCAAAGGACACGCTCTGCTCCCAGCACTGCTTTCTTGGTGGTATGGGGTTCCCAATTCTCTGCTTGCTTCCCTTTCCTCTCTTGTAAGGTAAAAGGTGGTACAGGCCACACCCTAGGGAAACTCCCTTTACACTGGATCAGGGATGTGACCTGGGTAAGGGTGGTATTACAATCCTGCCCTAATCCTCTTTAACATAAAATTACAATCACAAAATGGAGGCCAACCACACAATTCTGGGAATCATGGCCCAGCCAAATTGATACACACATTTTGGGGGGGACGTAATTCAAACCATGACATCACGTAACATATATAAGGTATACACTTTGTAGAACATTTACTTTTTTTAAAATATCTTTCACTTGGAAGGCGCCTTGGTGATGACTGCAGTCTGCTTGCACGTTCCTGGTGACAGGAAGCTCCTGCTTCAGCAAGATAGCTAGCTTTGTATTGTCACCATCTAAATGGTCAAAAAGTTCTTCCTAATGAGGAAAGGGCATGATCATCAGTGCCTGGATGTTATGGAATATATTCTCACTGTTCAGGGATGTCCTGTGCTTCCTTCCTAAATCTTGGCTAACTTCAGGAACTAGACTGGCTGAATAGCAAACTGCTCTATGAGTTAATTACTGTTATTTTCAGGGCATGATGATCAAAATCTATAATAAGTGGTACAGCACCGAGGACACCAATAAGCAGAGTGGGTGCAGGAAGGAGTAGCACTGAAGCAGGATCTCAGAGCTTCCACAGCCCTGGCTTACTAGGTATAACCCTTTGGTAGCTGGATTATGAGGAGGTATGGGGGCTCCCTTGGCAGCAAAGGAACACTCAGTGGGGCTCATGGCCACAGTTCTTTGCCATCAGGTATAGAAGCAGCATCATTTTGACGTTCGTCACAGCCATACCACTGTGAACTGCCTGACCCTCCATCCTGCTTGTGTTTTAATGGGTGAGAGGGAGTGTAATAGAAAAAAAGTTATCTTGGAACCAGGCAAAAGAGAGAGAAAACTAGACAAAAGGTGGCAGTGGTGGGTGAGGGGAGAGAATGAATAAGAAATAAATACCAATAGAGCATAAAAGACACCCAGAGTCCCTGGTGGTGCAAACAGTTAACGAGCTCAGCTGCTAACCTAAGGCTTGGAGGTTTGAGTCCACCCAGAGGCACCTGGGAAGAAAAGCCTGGCTATCTACTTCTGAAAAATCAGCCATTGAAAATCCTCTGGAGCACAGTTCGACTCTAACACACATGGGGTCATCATGAGGCTGAATCAACTCGATGGCAGGTGGTAACACACAGACACAGAGTCTCTCTCTCTCTTTCTCTCTCACACACACACACACACACACACACACACAATCAGGAAAACAAGAGAAGCTCCACACCCATGGAAACGAGACTCTGTGATCAGCCTCTGTTTGCACTCATCTGCAAAGCTTTAGTGCCTCTCAGATTAAGTTTTATGGACTTTTAGTAAGAAGGCTACTTTGATGCTTTCTGTTTCTGCTTTCTTTCTGCCAGTCAGCCAGGAGCTGAAGTCAGGAAAATGTGAAACATTATGCAGGGAGGAAACTGGTCAAAGCAGGGAGGAGAGCCCTAAAGACAAACAATATTATTCAGGAGAACTCAAAAGAGGGAAAAGCAACACTGGCAAGATAAGCATGGAAGAACTGGGAGGCTCTGAAGAACAGAGTCTTCCTTTCCCAGGCTATCTAGAAAATTTCCAAAGTCCCTGGGCCCTAAAATTGTCTTTGCTCAGCAGAGTCTATCTTATGGCCTTACCCCTCAGTCAGCAGCCACCATGAACAAAGCCGTACTGTGGAGCCCAAGAAAAAGAATCTTGACTTTGAGAGACAAATTTACTGGTCTCCCAATGAAAATTAATTAAGGGTTTTACTTTATTACTCACTAATGGACAAATCTAAAATCCATACACAACTTGTCCACCAATGTGCATTGCAGCATTATCGCAATGGCTAAAAGATGGAAACAACTCAAGCACCCATCAATAGATGAACAGATAAACAAAATGTAGTATATCCGTACAATGGAATATTATTCAGCCATAAAAGGAATGAAGTTTTGATACATGCTACGATACAAGTGAACTATGACAACATTATGCTCTGTTAAATAAGTCAGATACAAAAGGACAAGTATTGTATGATTCCATTTATATGAAATATCTAGAATAGGCAAATGCCTAGAGACCAAAGTTTTAGTGGTCATCAAAGGCTGGAGGGGAGGGAAGAATGGGGAGTTATTGCTTAAGAGGTACTGAGCTTTTGTTAGGGGTGATGAAAAAGTTTTGTAACTAGAGTAGGGATGGTTGCACAACATTGGGAATGTGATTAATATTAGTGACTTATACACTTAAAAATGGTTAAGATGGCAATTTTTTTGTTGTATATGTTTTACCACAATAAAATTTTTAAAAATCCATACACAGAGGTTAGGCTATCTAAACAGAGGATGATCTATCTGACCTCAGGGAGAAAAAATCACTAGAAATTTCAGGAAGGAATTTCCAACCAGGCAATGAACACAGAATACAAACACATACAGTAGAGAGCTCAAAAACAGTACATGAGAAAGTTAACTTTTTTTCTTTTGTGACTGTCTTAGTCATCTAGTGCTGCTATAACAGAAATACCACAAGTGGATGGCTTTAACAAAGAGAAATTTATTCTCTCACAGTTTAGGAGGCTAGAAGTTTGAATTCAGAGGACCAGCTCCAGGGTAACGCTTTCTCTCTTTGTTGGCTCTGGAGGAAGATCCTTGTCATTAATCTTCCCCTGGCTTAGGAGCGTCTCCGCTCAAGGATCCCAGGTCCAAGAGACATGCAATTCTCCTGGCTCTTGTTTCTTGGTGGTATGAGGTCCCCAAGTCTCTCTGCTCACTTCTCTCTTTCATATCTCAAAAGAAATTGGCTTAAGACACAACCTAATCTTGTAGATTGAGTCCTGCCTCATTATCATAACTGCCAGTAATCACATCTCATTAACATCACAGAGACAGGATTTACGACACATAGGGAAATCACATCAGATGACAAAATGGTGGACAATCACACAATACTAGGAATAATGGCCTAGCCAAGTTGACACATACTTTGGGGGGACACAAATCAATCCATAACAGTGGACTACTGTAATAGATTGAATTGTGTCGCCCCAAAAATGTAACTGGACAACCCGGAGAGAGGATAAGTGTACGAAAAACAGCTGTGGCCCTAAGACAAAAAAAAGAGCCCTTGACCTTCTGGCCTTCTTTTCTTCCTTTTATGAAAGTTAAGTGAGCTTTGTACATGTGAAGCAAATCAATTAACAGAGAGAAAACCATAGAAGCCAGAGACAAAGGAAACACGGGCAAGGGGAGAAAAGTCTTTCAAACTTGACTGCAACTTCTAAGACACAGAGGCTGTGCCAAGACTTGCACAGAAAGACGGAAGTTGATTGATTTCTAATGTTTTCAAGTCCTACTAGCCCTAGGAAGTCTTTTTTCCCTGACCTCCCTACTGTTAATATTAAATTTTACCTGAATCCTATGATACTGGTAAGTAGCAATGGTTAAAGAAACTCCGCCTCATCTCCTGTCCGGAGGCGAGATGAGAAGGCAGAAAGGGACAGGAGCTGGTTGAATGGACACGGGAAATCCGGGGAGGAAAGGAGGACTGTGCTGTCACATTATAGGGAGAGCAACTAGGATCACATAACAATGTGTGTATAAATTTTTTGTATGAGAAACTGACTTGAATTGTAAACTTTCACTTCAAGCACAAGAAAAAGAAAAAGAAACCCACCTGCACTACCACCATTTATGCTCAGGAAAACATCTTGCTTGAAATAACCCCGTCCTTCCCATATAACTTCGACAAGACTCACAGATGCCCTCTTATTTACCTATGACAATGCCAGACACACACCCTCCAAATTCCTATTCCTGGCCTCATAAATGATTAGCTGAACTGCTTGTCCCCACTGATCAATTAGAAACGAAGCGCCTATTAACCAAACTTTGGTTAAGCTTCTTTCCTTTCCCCAAGTCCGTGAACTTCGGCCCCACCCTCAGCCTGAGGCAACACACCTCTTGTCTTAGTCATCTACTGCTGCTATAACAGAAACACCACAAGTGGATGGTTTTAACGAAGAGAAGTTTATTTCCTTACAGTAAAGTAGGCTAAAAGTCCAAATTCAGGGCATCAGCTCCAGGGGAAGGCTTTCTCTCTCTCTTGGCCTTCTCATCAGTGTTCCCCCGGACTAGGAGCTTCTCGATGCAGGGACCCCAGTCCTAAGGACACGCTCTGCTTCCGGCACTGCTTTCTTGATGGTATAAGGTCCCCCAATTCTCTGCTTGCTTCCCTTTCATTTCTTGTAAGGTAAAAGGTGGTGCAGGCCACACCCTAGGGAAACTCCCTTTACATTGGATCAGGAATGTGACCTGGGTAAAGGTGGTGTTACAATCCCACCTTAATCCTCTTTAACATAAAATTACAATCACAAAATGGAGGCCAACACACAATTCTGGGAATCATGGCCCAGCCAAATTGATACACACATTTTTGGGGGGACATAATTCAAATCATGACACCACTCTTCTTTAAGGACCCCTCCTGGAGAATACGCTGACCTCAGGGTAAAACCTTCTGATTTACAATCCCATGTCACTTGCTCATCCTACTTCCCCACATCTGGGTTTTTTCTATCCTTGTTTATTCTTGGTCTGTATAAGAGAAAAATGCTGTTCCCCTAATTCTTTGAGAAGATTGCAGATATCATGGTCGGAGTGTTCTCCCTATTGTAGTAGTCCCCTCCCCAACTATGACAATAGTTCCTTTCCCTTTCCCCCTTTTCTTTTCGAATAAAGCTTCTCCCTATCGAAGTCTGGATTTGTTTTTTATTTGGCATGAGACAGTGGTGATCTCTCTCTGTCCTGAATTTCTATACTACATGGTAGTGTGCAGTGTGTGAGGTCATCTTTATGTATGCATCTGCTTGTTTCTCTAGCTAAGGTATGCATTCATCGAGGACAAGTACATGTTTTATTGATTTTTGTATCTTCCACAGTTCCCAGCATCATGCCTGGTGTATAATAGATGCCTACTGAATAATGGGAGTCCCTGGGTAGCCAGTCCCTAGGTAGCTGCACAAATGGGTAAGCACTTGACTACTAAACAAAAGGTTGGTGGAACCCACCCAAAGTCACCTTTGAAGAAAGGCCTGGCAATCTGCTTCCAAAAAGTCACAGCCTTGAAAACCCTATGGAGCAGAGTCAGAATTGACTTGACAGCAATTGGTTTGGTTTTTGGTTATTGGATAATTGATTGACTAATCCTACCGGGACTCCCAGACGTAGGCAAAGAGCGAATGAAAAAGAGAGAGAGATAGAGAAGACAAGAGAGGGAAAGAGTGAGAAGACGCACAAAAGGGAGCACAGCTGTGTGTGGTGGGGCCTGTGCAGTGTGGGGACTGCCATCTCAGGGGTACATTTAGTGGCATCGGTGCCACAGGGGGCCTCTTCTAGACCAAGGCAATCCTTTGATTCCAGGAAGATATGACTACAAAACAACCCAAGAAATACCTTGTTGTTGTTACTAGGTGCCATCATGTCAGTTCTGACTCCTAGCGACCTTATGTACAACAGAATGAAACACTGCCAGGTCCTGCACCATCCTCATAACCGTTGTTATGCTTGAGCCCATTGTTGCAGCCACTATATCCATCCATCTTGTTGAGGGTCTTCCTCTTTTTTGCTGACCCTCTACTTTACCAAGCATGATGTCCTTCTCCAGGGACTGAGCCCTCCTGATAACATGTCCAAAGTATGTGAGATGAAGTCTCACCATCCAAGCTTCTACGGAGTGTTCTGGCTGTATTTCTTCCATGACAGATTTATTTGTTCTTTTGGCAGTCCATGGTATACTCAGTATTCTTTGCCAACACCATAATTCAAAGGCGTCAATTCTTCTTCGGTCTTCCTTATTCATTGCCTGGCTTTTGCATGCATATGAGGCAATTGAAAATACCGTGGCTTGGGTCAGGCACACCTTAGTCCTTAAAGTGACACCTAGTTGGTAAGAAATAAAAGGAGTTAAATTAGTCAAAACCTGCTCTCGTCCTTTGCCATGAGACCAGTAGAACTGGCTGGTGACTGGCTATCATTACTAAATGTTTTTATCAAAGATTCTATAGAAGAATCCTGATCGAAAGGGGGGAAATGCAGAACAGAATTTCAAATATTCATGGAATCTAGATTTTCTGGATCCGTGGAAGCTGAATGATCCCCTGAAACTATTGCCCGGAGGTAATCGTTAAACCTTAAACTTTAAACCAGAAATATCCCCTTAAGTCTTCTCAAAACCAAACAATAATTTAGCTTAACTAGTAAAGAATGTCTGCCTTGAACATTGAGCTCTTTCAAGATCTATCTATATGGTATCAAATTGACAACAGCAACTCTAAAGATTAAATAGGAAACTTAGGGGGCAATAAGTTTATGTTAATGGGGGAGGAACAACTTGGAAAAGGAGTGTGAGAACGATTGCATAACTCAAAGAATGTAATCAACGTCATTGCATTGTATGTGTAGAAACCATTGAATTGTTGTATGTTCTGCTGTGTATATTTCTCAACAACAACATTTTTTTTAAACATGCTGTAGGAACTTTTCAACTGTTTGCCAAGTTTCAGAATAAAGCATTGTTGATTTCTCAAACACATGCCAATTGAGTAGATTTTTTTATGCCAAGCTTTGTCAACATGAGGGTGAAGTTTCATTCAGGCTATTGGTTGGACCAAGAATCAGCATTCATTCTGAGATAAGCTAGAGTTACACCTTGCTGAAGATGCTTCTGACCTTGTGAATGACTGAGCTGCGACAGGCCCTGTAAGAATGGGCTTTTGTGATTCATCCGCTCCTCTTTGCTTGATCTGAAATTCTCCCCTGCCAGAGATATTCCCGGTCATTCACTAGTTCCTCGAAAGTGAAATGCAACAGCCTGGGAAACCTAGAATACTTGCCGTATTTTTAACGGTAAGCCAAGTACCTTTAAAAAAAATCCTTGTGGCCCAGCATGATGAAAATGTAACAAATTTTCATGAATTCTATCAGAAAAGCCCCAATTCCCAAAATGCATAGGACCACAGGATTGACTGCTACTCAGTCCAACCTTCAGTAGTAACCAGGTTGCTGGTCCTTCCTTGCCATAGGCTTCCTAAGATTCCCTGGAGTCCCTGAGCTGCAAGGAAGAGAGAGTGCACAGCTTGTTTCTTCCAGTTGCTGCCCGGTATGAGGGTTGGCATTGCCGTCCGGCAGCTTGAGCTCAAGCCTGAGCTTCACAGAAAAACACTCAGACGTAAATGTTGTTATTACACTTGATTCTGCAGTCAAGTAGGGGTGTGACTGTGTCCCCTAGTTCTGCAGAGCCAAAATCCTTAGGTCACTATCAGTTCCTGAGAAGCAGCGGGGAGGATGGGGCAGGACAGGAATGTGGAGAAAAAGATGACATCAGAAAGTGGTGAGGAGCCAACCCTAGCTGTAATTGTAGTCTCAGAAATGTGATGGCAATTTTACACTATATTCAGTGCCTTATAAAACCTACTTTTTTATATTTAATTAAAAGATTCAATTCAACTAAAAAAGGGCAACATTAATAAATAGCATATGATTTGGAGGACATTTATAACTAAATTAAATGAAACAAGACTGAAGTACATATAGAAATTTAGTTCAACAAAAAGTGGCATTACCTTTAAATTGGGAAAAGATAAAAGTATTCAATGATAGAATTGAGTCACCTGACTAACCATCTGGGAAAACAATAAAAGTGGATCCCTAGCTCGATTCTTGGACCCAGATAAATTCTAGTAGGATCAGTTATTAAAAAGAAACTATAAAATCTCTGGAAGAAAATACAATACCAAAGAAAAACTTAATCTTTTCTAGGAGTAACATGAAATCAGGAATGAAAGAGGGGACATTGCTACTAAACCTTACAGAGATAAAAGAATTATAAGGGAATACTATGAACAATTGCATGCCAACAAATTAGATAGCCTAAACGAAATAGAAAAATTCCTAGAAAGGCACATACTACTGAAACTTACTCAAGAAAAAATGGAAAATCTGAATAGACTTATAACAAGTAAAGAGACTGACTTATAATCAAAAAACTTCCCACCAAAAAAGCCCAGCCCCAGATGGCTTCACTGGTAAATTCTACCAAATATTTAAACACTAATTCTTCACAAACTCTTCCAAAAAATAGAAGTGGAGGGAACACTTCCCAACTCATAAGACCAATACTACCCCGATAGCAAAACCAGACAAAGATATATAAAATAAGAAAACTACAAACCAACCATACACAAAAACTAACTCAAAATAAATCAAAGACTTAAATATAAAATCTAAAACTATAAAGATCATGAAAGAAAAAATAGGGAAAATGCTAGGGGCCATAATACATGGCATAAATAGAATATCAGCCATAACTAAAAATACATAAACAGTAGAAGATAAACTACATAAATAGGCCCTCCTAAAAATTAAACATTTAGGCTTATCAAAAGACTGGGAAAAATTTTTTGGCTACGACATATCTGACAAGGGTCTAATCTCTAAAGTTTATAGAAAACTTCAACACATCAACAACAGTAAGACAAACAATCCAATTAAAAAAAGGGCAAAGGATATGAACAGACACTTTACCCAAGAAGACATTCAGACAGCTAACAAACACATGAATAAATGCTAGTGATCATTAGCCATTAGCGACGCAAATCAAAATTACAATGAGATACCATGTCATAGTTTGAATTATGTCCCCCCAAAAATGTGTGTATCAATTTGGCTGGGCCATGATTCCCAGAATTGTGTGTTGGCCTCTATTTTGTGATTATAATTTTCTGTTAAAGAGGATTAAGGTGGGATTGTAACACCACCTTTACCCAGGTCACATTCCTGATCCAATGTAAAGGGAATTTCCCTAGGGTGTGGCCTGTACCACCTTTTACCTTACAAGAGATAAAAGGAAAGAGAAGCAAGCAGAGAACTGGGGGACCTTATACCATCAAGAAAGCAGTGCCAGGAGCACAGCGTGTCCTTTGGACCCGGGGTCCCTGCGCAGAGGAGCTCCTAGTCTAGGCGAACAATGATGAGAAGGCTGACAGAGAGAGAAAGCCTTCCCCTGGAGCTGATGCCCTGAATTTGGACTTTTAGCCACTTTACTGTGAAGAAATAAATTTCTCTTTGTTAAAGCCATCCACTTGTGGTATTTCTGTTGTAGCAGCACTAGATGACTAAGACATACCATCTTACCCTAACATTACTGGCACTAATTAAAAAAAAAAAAAAACAGAAAATAACAAATGTTAGAGAAATTGGAACTCTTATACACTACAGGTGGGAAAATAAAATGGTACAACCACTACAGAAAACAGTATGGCGGTTCCTCAAAAAGGTAGAACTAGAAATACCAGATGACGCAGCAATCCCACTCCTAAGTATATACCCTAAAGAAATAAAAGCTGTGACACAAATAGGCATATGCACACTCATGTTCATTGCAGCATTATTCACAATAGCTAAAAGATGGAAACAACCAAAGTGTCCATAAACAGGTGAATGGATTAACAAACTGTGGCACATACAGGCAATGAAATACTATGCAACAATAAAGAACAATGATGAATCCACAAACATCTCACAACATGGATGAATTTGGATGACATTATGTTGAATGAAATAAGTCATTCACATAAGGACAAATATTGTATGAGACCACTATTATAAAGAAAAAAGAAAAGGTTTACACACAGGAAAAAAAAATTCTTTGATGGTTACAAGGGATGGGAGGGGGAGAGAAGGAAATTACCAAATAGATAGAAGACCCATGTTAATACTGATGAAGAAAAAGGCAATACACAATATGGGGGAGGTCAGCAAAACATGACTAAGGCATGGGAAGACACTGAGAGGAATACAAGAACAAAGGGCAACAATGGCAATTGCTGTAGCATAGACAATCCTGCAACAATAGTATTAACAAACACTAATTTACAAATACATAGGTAAATAGGTATGCCAAGAGGTGTGGAAGAGTGTACGGGAACACACTCACTTTAAGATATAGGTTTGGATATTTCTACATACATAACTATAGGTGCTGCTTATATATTAATATAGACAATAGAGCAACAAGGGCCACATTCAGGGCAACTTCTTAGACTTAACCAAACACCTCATGGGACAAAGTACATAGGCTCAAAGGCGAAGGACCATGGACTCAGGGAACATCTACATCAGTTGACACAACGTAGTTCATAAAGACCAAGTTCTGCATCCTACTTTGGAGAGTAGCGTCTGGGGTCTTAAAAGCTTTCAAGTGGCCATCTAAGATACAACTATTGGTTTCTTACCTTTCAGAGCAAAGGAGAGTGAAGAAAAACTTAGAGGAGTAATTAGTCCACAGGACTAATGGACCACATGAACCACAGCCTACACGACCCTGAGATCAGAACTAGAATGGTGCCCAGCTACCACTACCAACAGCTCTGACTGGGATCACAACAGAGGGCCCTGGACAGAGCTGGAAAAAAATAGTAGAAGAAAAAATTAAATTCACAAAAAAGACCAGACTTACTGGTCTGACAGAGACTGGAGGAACTCCTGAGACTATGGCCATAAGACACCCTTCTGAACTGGAACTGAAGCCATTCCTGGAGACCACCGTTCAGCCAAACCATAGACAAGCCCATAAAATAAAGAATAATGTGCTCCTTAGAACAATCATCTGTACAAGATCAAAAGGGCAACACTGCCCAAAAGCAAAGATGAGAAGTCAGGAAAGGATAGAAAATCAAGACAAAGGAAAACTAGGATGGAAATGGGGAGAATGCTGACACATTGTCGGGAATGAAACCAATGTTATGTAACACTTTATGTACAAACTATTGAGTGGGAAACTAATTTGCTCTATAAACTTTCACGTAATGCACAATAAAAATTAAAAAACAAACCCTACAAACCAATATTCTTTATGAATATAGCCACAAAGATCCTCAACAAAATACTAACAAACCAAATGCAAAAAGGAGTATACACCATGTCCAAGTGAGATTTATCACAGGAATACAAGGTTGGTTCAATATATGAAAATTCATCGACGTAACACACTACATTATTAAAGGACAAAAACCACATGATCACCTAAATAGAGAAAAAGAATTTGACAAAATTCAACACTTTCATGATAAAAACACTCAATAAATTAGGAATAGAACTTTCTCAACCTCGTGATAGGCATCTATGAAAAACCCACAGCTAGCAATGTAATCCTTCCTCTCACATATTTTGAACATGTTATTAGGAGGGATCAGTCCCTGGAGAAGGACATCATGCTTGGTAAAGGAGAGAGTCAGCAAAAAAGAAGAAGACCTTCAACAAGATGAATTGACACAGTGGCTGCAACAATGGGCTCAAGCATAATAACAATTGTGAGAATGGCGCAGGACCGGGCAGTGTTTCATTCTGTTGTACATAGGGTTGCTACTAGTTGGAAGCAACTCAACTGCTGACAATGACAACAACAGCAACATACTTAATGGTAAAAGACTAAACTCTTTTTCCCTAAGACCAGGAACAAGGTAAGGATGTATGCTCCTCTTGCCACTTTCATTCAACATTGTACTGGAGATCTAACTAGGACAATGGCAAGAAAAAGGCATCCAGGTTGGAAAGGAAGAAGTAAAACCATCTTCATTCACAGATGACAAGAGCTTGCATATAGAAAATCCTAAAGAATCCACACAAAAAAACCAGTAACTGCGCTCACCGAGGTTTCAGGATACAAGATCAATATATAAAATAGTGTGTTTCGGAAACAACCCAGATGCCCATCAACAGATGAATGCATAAACAAACTATGGTACATACACACAACGGAGTACTACACAACAATAAAGAACAATGATGAATCCGTGAAGCATCTCATAACATGGATGAAACTGGAGGATATTATGCTGAGTGAAATAAGTCAATCACAAAAGGACAAATATTGTATGAGACCTCTATTCTAAAAACTCATGAAAAAGCTTACACACAAAAAGTAACAACCTTTGTTGGTTACGAGGGATGGGAGGGGTGGGTGGGGGAATACTAAATAGACCATAGATAAGTGGTATCTTTGGTGAAAGGTGAGACAGTACACAATACTGGGGAAGCCAGCACAACTTGTACAAGGAAAGGTCATGGAAGCTCCATAGACACATCCAAACTCCCTGAGGGACTGAATTTCTGGATGGAGGGCTGTGGGGACCATGGTCTCGGGGAACATCTAGCTCAATTGGCATAACACAGTTTATAAAGACAACGTTCTACGTTCTACCTTGGTGAGTAGCGTCTGGGGTCTTAAAAGCCTGTGAGCAGCCATCTAAGATACTCCACTGGTCTTACCCCTTCCGGAGCAAGGGAGAATGAAGAGAACAGGATACAAGGAAAAGATTAGTCCAAAGGACTAATGGACCACAGCTATCAAGGCCTCCACCAGACTGAGTCCAGTACAGCTAGATGGTGCCCGGCTACCACCACTGACTGCTTTGACCAGGATCACAACAGAGGGTTCTGGACAGAGCTGGAGAAGGATGTAGAACAAAATTCTAACTCACAAAAAGAAGACCAGATTTACTGGCCTAAAGGAGACTGGAGAAACCCCGAGAATATGGCCCCCAGACACCCTTTTAGCTCAGTGGTGAAGTCACTCCCAAGGTTCACCGTTCAGCCGGGGACTGGACAGCCCCATAAAACAAAACGGGACTAATGAGGTACAGCAGTCCAGGGACAATGACTAGAAGGCAGAAGGCGACAGGAAAGCTAGTGATAGGAAACCCAAGGTTGAGTAAGGACAGTGTTGACGTGTAGTGGGGTTGTTAACCATTGTCATAGGGCAACATGTGTACTAACTGTTTAATGAGAAACTATTTTGTTCTGTAAACCTTCATCTAAAGTGAGAATAGCCACACAACTGGAAGAACATAATCGATGTTACTGAATTGTGCAAGTAGAAATTTTTGAAATGGTGTATCTTTGGTTATGTATATTTTCACCAAAAAAAAAAAAGGTCGAGAAGGGAGAGGGTTGACATGCCGTAGGGCTGTTAACCAACATCATAAAACAATATGTGTATTGACTGTTTAATGAGAAACTTATCTGCTCTGTAAACCTTCACCTAACGTACAATACAAAAAAAAAAAAAAAAAATCACTTCCAAAAAATAAATAAAAATATGTAAAGAGAAAAAAAAAAGTGTGTTTCTGTAGACATAGTGTATTGCTATACACCAACCCTGTTGCCATTGAGTCGACTCCGACTCATAGCAACCCTATAGGACAGAGTAGAACTGCCCCATAGGGTTTCCAAGGACCACCTGGTTGATTCGAACTGCCAGCCTTTGGTTAGTAGCACTTAACCACTACTCCACCAGGGAACTAATGAACAATACAAAAATGAAATTAAAGAAAAAATTCCACTTACAACAGCATTAAAAAGAATAAAATACTCAAAAATAAATTTAACAAAAGAAGTGCAAGACTTATACACTGAAAGTTACAAAACATTATGGAAAGAAATTAAAGAAGACCTAAATAAATGAGAAGACATTCTGTGTTCATGGATCGGAAAACTTAATATTGCTAAGATACTCCCCCAACTGACCTACAGATACAATGCAATCCTTATCGAAATTCCAGCTGGCTTTTTTTTTTTTTCAGAACTAGACAAGCTGATCCTAAAATTCATATAGATATGCAAGTTACCCAGAATATCCAAAATATCCAAAAGAAGACCAACTTGAAGCACTCACCTCAATTTCAAAACTTACTACAAAGCTACAGTAATCAAGACAGTGCAGTACTGGCTAGACATATAGATCATCTAAATAGAAATAAGAGTACAAAAATAAACCCTCATATTTGTGCTCAAGTGATATTTGACAAGAGTTCCAAGATAATTCAATAGGGAAAAGAAGATTCTTTAAAGCAAATAGTGCTGGGACAACTGGATGTCCACATGCAAAAGAATGAATCTGGGCTCATGACTCACACCATATACAAAAATTAACTTAAAATGGATCAGTGATGTAAATGTAAGAGCTGAAACTATAAAACTTTCAGAAAAAAAGAAAGGAGTAATCTTTGTGACCTTGGATTAAGCAGTTAGGATTCTTAGACATGATAGCAAAAACACAAGTGACAAAAGAATGATAAATTGAACTTCATCAAAATTAAAAATGTTTATGCTTTAAAGGACACCAGCAAGAAAGTGAAAAAAGCAATCCACAGAATGAAAGAAAATATTTGCAAATCATATACTTTATAAGGGACTTATAACACAACAATAAAAAGACAAATAACCCAATTTAAAAATAGGAAAATGATTTGAACAGACAGTTCTCCAAATAATATGTACAAGTGGCCAATAAGCACATGAAAAATTGCCTGACATCATTAACTATCGAACCAAAAAACAAAAAAGACCAAACCCACTGCCTTTGTGTGGGTTCTGACTCATAGCGACCCTATAGGACAGAGAAGAACTGCCCCATAGGTTTTCCAAGACTGTAATCTTTATGGAAGCAGACTTCCAGATCTTTCTTCTGAGGAGCAGCTGGTGGCTTTGAACTGCTGACATTTTGGTTAGCAGCTGAGCACTTTAACTACTGGGCCACCAGAGATCCCATTAACCATTAGAGAAACGAAAATCAAAACCACAATGAGATACCACTTCATATCTACTAAACCAAATAAACCAAACCCATTGCCATCAAGTTGATTCCTACTCATAGCGACCCTATAGGACAGAGTAGAACTACCCCGTAGGGTTTCCAAGGAGCAGCTGGTGGATTCGAACCACCAACATTTTGGTTAGCAGCCAAGCTCTTAACCACTGTGCCACCAGGGCTCCTCATACCCACTGCAATGGCTAAAATGAAAAAGACAGACAATGACAAGTATCAGAGAGGATGTAGAGAAACTGGAACCCTTATGCATTGCTGATGAGATTATAAAATGGTGCAACCACTTTGGAAAACAGTTTGGCAATTCCTCAAAATGTTAAACATATTGTTGTTGTTAGTGATTCCAACTCATGGCAACCTCATGTGTGTCAGAGTAGAACTGTGCTCCATAGGATTTTCAGTCGCTGAATTTTCTGAAGTAGATCACCTAGCCTTTCTTCCAAAGTGTCTCTGGGTGGACTTGAACTTCCAACCTTCTGGTTAGCAGCCGAGCACATAAATCATTTGCACCATCCAAGACTCCATATCTCAATAAAATTGACATTAAAAAATAGATCATACTACTGAGTGCTGGGTAATATTTGTATCTCTTTTGATGGCCTGAGTTGACAGCCACAGTGGAAATATACCTCCCTCGGAATTGGTTCTGGGACAGGTTGAGGGTTACAGGGCTGAGACAATAAAATCAGGTTAATCTTATATTAGTAATTCTCATGAAAATGGGATTAGGTTCCTCACAGAGTTCCTGACCTATTTTAAAGCCTCTGAATCTGAAAGCCTCTCAGCTAAGGGAAATCCAGGGCTCCACAATTTTATAAAAACATACAGAAGCCTATGGAAGTGGTACAGATTGGTTAGTAATTAAAAGCAGGGTGATTGCTTCACCTACCAGCTCTATGATGTTAAACTCTCAAATTCTCAGTTGCCCCTTCCTTAAAACAGAGATAACATAAGTATCTCCCTCACAGAGTTGTTGTGATAATTAAATGAAGTCAAATAACTGTGCAGTGCAGCCTGCAGGCAAAGTATTTGCTCCTGGCTGCCTTTGAATATCTATGTAAATTATTCTGCAAAGAGAAGCAGACACCTCAGGCATGCTAATGTCAGTCTTCCCTACCTATCGACCTGATACCCATTAATGGAAGCAAACGGGATGGCTGACTCCTCAAAAATATGTCCTTTGAGCTCCAGTTATCAGTTACCACTACTACCACCACCTCTCTGCCACTCATTCTAGGGATCCTGGGTGTCAGCCTGCCCAGCGCTCCCACTGTACTGCAAGGAAGCCCTGCAAACAGGTCTGTATCACCCAGGCCATGTTGCAATCTCTCTGATTTGCAAGATCCGGAGCATGGGACTACTACATTGTTTCTCCTTACACAGAAGAAGAAACTATGCCACAGAGGAACCAAGTGTCTTACCCAAGGTCTCAGATACTTCGCTCTTTCTAGTGCTTGCTGCCTCCCATTCAAAAGAGATAAAAATGTTGAGTCAACGAGACTAGAAAGCCAGACAGACCTGGCTATGCTGAACTAGGCAGTGTTTCATCTCTCTGCACCTTATTATCCTCAACTTTTGAAAAGACTTCTGTGAGAAGTAAATAAAATAGTTAAGATAATGTGCCAACCACAAAGCTTATCACCTAGAAGGCCCTCCCTAAATGCTTATCTCCCCCGCTCACTTTCTTATAGTTTAAGAAAATTACGTACTAAATGTATTTTTTTTTTTTAAAGCATAGATACAAATATATAGCTGTGCTTTGCTTACAAATTGTTACAGTCTTCCAAACTTCTGGTTTTCTCATGGAAAAGAAAAGGCAGTACAGAACTAAAGGCAGCTTTGCTTAGAAATGTGATTTGGAATATTTATGATTATTAATATAATAACATGAGAAGAAAAACTCCAGAGACATTGAAAATTGACAACCTACAGCTTGACAAATTCCCCAGGAAATTCATCCTTGTGGAAAGCAAGGTGGTGATGAAACACTAAAACTAAAAATGCAAAAACATTTAGTAAGCATTGGTGTAGGAATGCAGAGGTGGAGGGATGAACACTACCTCTCCCAAGTAGGGGTCCAGGTTGGGGTTGCCTGGCCAAGATTGCACAGCAGCGACAAGGGGAAGCTGGGACCCCACAGCCCAGAATTCTGCAATGCTCCGATCCCCTTGGGGCTTCTTATTTAACCAAGTAGGTAGCCTGCCCAGATTTACCCAAAAAAACTGGAACCTCACTCTATGACCGGGGACACAGGCCAGGGACACACTCAGTGGCTCACACCCAGGCAGCTGAAGCCCTTGGGAAGCTACCAGATAGGCCAATGATACCTTTCAGGCTGCTTCCACCACAGGAGTCAAGGAGGGAGGTCTGTGGGTGACTCCTTGAACATCAGCTCCAACCTTACCACCCTAAATTTCCCACTATCTTGGATCTTCTGATGAAAGACAATGCCTCCCACCTACCTGTTCTGAGGTGACCTTTACACTCACTCCAGAGGTTGATTATTATCATAACTATGTGCAATGATGCTTTAAACCTTTCAGAAATTCTGGTGAGGGAAAGGAACTCTCCCAGCACTTCAAAATCAAACCTCACAGGTACAACAATTGGTCTCTATTTGCCTTTAATAGCAGAGGAAGAAGGAGAGTCAGGAATTTGCGTGTCTAATTGCTGCCATGAACAATTACCTCCTTTGCCATGAGACCAGAAGAACTGAATGGTGCCTAGAAACCATTACTGAACTTTTTTTTTTTTTTTTTATTGTACTTCAGGTGAAGGTTTACAGAACAAATAGTTTCTCATTAAACACTCAGTACACATATTGTTTTATGACATTGGTTAACAACCCCATGACATGTCAACCCTCTCCCTTCTCAACCTTTTTTTTTTTTTTTTTGGTGAAAATATACATAGCCAAAGATTCACCACTTCAAAAATTTCTACACACACAGTTTAGCGACACTGATTACGTTCTTCCAGTTGTGCTGCTATTCTCACTTTAGATGAAGATTTACAGAACAAAATAGTTTCTCATTAAACAGTACACATGTTGCCCTACGACAATGGTTAACAACCCCACTACATGTCAGCACTGTCCTTACTCAACTTTGGGTTCCCTATCACCAGCTTTCTTGTCCCCTTCTGCCTTCTAGTCCTTGTCCCTGGACTGCTTGGAAGTGACTTCACCACTGAGCTAAAAGGGTATCTGGAGGCCACACTCTCGGGGTTTCTCCAGTCTCTTTTAGGCCAGTAAGTCTGGTCTTTTTTGTGTGTGTTAGAATTTTGTTCTACGTCCTTCTCCAGCTCTGTGCAGAACCCTCTGTTGTGATCCCGGTCAAAGCAGTCAGTGGTGGTAGCCAGACACCATCTAGCTGTACTGGACTCAGTCTGCTGGAAGCCTTGGTAGCTGTGGTCCATTAGTTCTTCGGACTAATCTTTTCCTTGTATCCTGTTCTCCTCATTCTCCCTTGCTCCCGAAGAGGTGAGACCAGTGGAGTATCTTAGATGACTGCTCACAAGCTTTTAAAGACCCCAGATGCAACTCACCAAGGTAGAATGTAGAACACTATCTTTATAAACTGTGTTATGCCAATTGAGCTAGATGTTATTACTGAACATTTTGATCAAAGATTCTATAGGAGAATCCTGATCAAAAGGGGCTAAGATATGAACAGAATTTCAAATTTCATGGAGTCCAGATTTTCTGGATGGGGCTGGATGACACCCTGAAACTATTGCCCTGAGATAATCTTTAAACCTTAAACCTTAAATGGAAACTATCTCCAGAATTCATCTTTAAACCAAAAAATATTTTAACTGGTAAAGAACGTCTGCCTTAAACATTGCGCTCCTTTAAAGTATTATCTGCAGGGGATCAAACTGACAACTTGAAAAGTTAGATGAGAAGCTTAGGAGGCACACACCCATACCACCCATTGCCCTCAACTCGATTCCGACTCATAGTGACCCTATAGGACAGAGTAGAGCTGCCCCAAAGGGTTTCCAAGGAGCGGCTCGTGGACTTGAACTGTCGACCTTTCCGTTAGCAGCCGAGTTCTTAACCACTGCGCCACCAGGGTTCCTTAGAGGGCAGTAAGTTTATCTTAATGGTGGTGGAGTAACTTGGAAAAGGATAGCAAGAATGATTGTACAATCTGAAGAATGTAATCAATATCACTGAATTGTACATGTAGAAATTATTGAATTGGCGTATGCTTTACTGTGTATATTTTCAGCAAAAGATAAAAATAAGATTAAAAGAAAAAGAATTAGATCTCACATTCCTGAAAGACAAGAATGTCCTTTAAACAAACCCCAGCAGGTCCAAAAGAGTTTCTGCCACAGAGAGATTAAAAAAAACCTGCAACGTCTGTTATAAACAAACCAGTAGCATATTCCATTATCTGTAGGCAACAAGAATGCTCTAGACCACTGACTTTTCTAGTTTTGACCCAGCTTCTGTATTTAGAAAACAAATTTCAGATCAGGTGAATCTGTTTCTCAGGTCAGAGAACCGGTCCGGGACGGTAGCCTGGCCCATCTTTGGGACACTGGACTCCTGATACTTGTCTCCAGAACAAGCGGATTCTCAATTTTCTGCAACAGCTTTGGGGCACCTAACCTGTACATTTGTATTTTAGTAATTGTTGAGTCTATTACAAAGATTTTCCCATTGACAATCATTGTGGCCCACGTGGGTTCCTACTGTGATTCACTGGCCCAAAATCTCTCATACAATCTCTCTTCTAATTATTCCCAGCACAACGTTATAAAGATTCTGAAATTCTCCCTGTTTCTTTGTAGGAGCACCACACAGATTTCCTTTCACTTGGCACTCTCTTCATGAAGCTTAATGAAAATTTGAGCTAATCTAGGTACGTAGAAGCCATATATAAGGTTCTAATTCCAACAATTCTTCCTCTTATCATTGATTGGGTAATAGTCACTGGGGTAACTGCTTACCACATGTCAGGGATGGGCCTGAGCAACCCAGGTATAAACTGCTCAGGAACCAAACCATGGAGGGACAGCCTGTCTCTGGGAGTATCACAAACACTACTGGACATTCATTCATTTGTTCAATAAACGTAAGCTACAAAATGGCAGGAGATTTTTGTTTTTGTTTTGGGGTTTTTTTGTTTTGTCTGGTTGATTCACTCCTAAATCCTCCATGTCCAGAGCAGAATATGGCACATGGTACCCACTGCCATCGACTCAATTCTAACTCATAGTGACCACATAGGACAGAGTAGAACTGCTCCACAGGGTTTCCAAGGAGCAACTGGTGGATTCAAACTGCCAACCTTTTGGTTAGCCGTAGAGCTCTTAACCACTGCACCACCAGGGCTCCGGTACATAGTAGGAGCTCAATGATTTTTTTTTTTCATTTTACTGTGCTTTAAGTGGAAGTCTACAATGCAAATTAGTTTCTCATTCAAAAATGTATACACAAATTGTTGCAGTCCCTGCAATGCGTTGCAATGTGTCAGCACTCTTCCCCTTTCCACTCCAGGTTCCCCGTGTCCATTTGTCCAGTTTTCCTGTCCCTTCCTGCCTTCTTATCTTTCCTTTTGGGCAGGTGTTGTCCATTTGGTCTCATATTTGATTGAATTAAGAAGCACATTCCTCATGTGTTTTACTGTTTGTTTTATAGGCCTGTCTAATCTTTCGCTGAAAGGTGGACTTTGGGAGTGGCTTTAGTTCTGAGTTAGCAGGATGTTTGGGGGCCAGAGTCTCAGAAGTCCCTCCAGTCTCTGTCAGACCAGTAAGTGTGGTCTTTTTTTTTGTGAATTTAAATTTTGTTCTACATTTTTCTACCGCTCTGTCCAGGAACTTCTATCGTGATCCCTAGCAGAGCAGTCAGTGTCAATAAATATTTGTTGATTGAATGGCCGAATTACTGGATGAGTATGAAGTGCCAGGTGTTCTACGAGACTCTGGAGATAAAATAGTGAGAAGACAGACATGTTTCTACCCTTGTGAAATTTACATTCTGATTAGGAGAAGAGATTGATTAATTAGTTATACAAATATGAATAAATTACAATTGTGATAAGTCCAATGAAGGAGAAGTAGAGGGTGACAAGAGAACATATAATGAAGTGGGGAATGAAGGAAGACCCTCCAAGGAAAGGACATCAACCTGTACTTTAAATCTTGACTTACTATAGAGAATGGATGGATAGAAGTCAACCAGGTAAAAGGGAGGAGGAGGAGGAATGAGTGTTCCAGAAGAGGGGAATGGCATGAGAAGAGCCTGAAGCAGGAAGCAGCACAGTCTATTTGTTGGTAGATTTACAAGGCCATCATAACTCAAGTGAAGGACATACGGCACTATGGCAATAGGTCCAGACTTGGTAAATGAATAATGTCTTTTATAAGGATCAGCACAAAGCTAGTTCCTATGAGGTGGACGTTAAAGATGTCCCAAATGCCCAACTTTTCCTAAATGCTGTACCACTCCATCATCTCTAACATCAAATACTCCCCCTCCTGTCAGTACTCTCCCTCCTGAGTTTGGTAATTTGATGCAACATCTCACAGAATTCACCAACCGTACTTACAGTTAAGTAGTTTCTTAGGGAAGTAACAGGATATAACTCTGGATTGGGATCAACTTGGAAGCAACGGGAACAACTCAGGATGCAGTTCCTCCATCAGGTCAGCTTCTTCTTGCCCTCTGCCAGAGGGCCCTTCTGGAGCCTTGCTGCTGCCTGGCCCTGCTAGGGACCTTCAGCTGCCTGGCCTTGCTGGGGGCCTTCAGCTACTTGGTCCTGCTGGGGCCTTGCTGCCACCAGGCTTTGCTGGAGGCCTTCTTGGACACATGTTAAAACTCTTAGCTCCATGGGCCGGCAAGCCCCACCACAGCCACCTCATGCTAGTCTCTTGGTTCCTGCCATCTCATGCCACCATCTCTTGCTGTCTTCCATGTTATAGCTCTTCTCTTTCCATGTCTCCCTTTAAGCCTAGTGAGATGGCAAAACTGACCAAACCCCTCATTAGGGTTCCATGCACCTTATTTTCACGGTCCCATTCCCACAAGGGTGTCATGCACCTTATTTACATTTTTAGCAAACTATCCAATCCCTTTGGTGGGCCACAAGCTCCTCATTTGCATAGTTCCATCCAGTCATTTGGTGGGAGTTACAAAGACTATGGCTAGAAGGGCTGTATTAAATAATTCACTGCAGCATACTTGCAATTTTTAAAAATATGACTTTTGCTAGTTACTAAAAAAACTTCATGCACATGAAATGATGGGCACATCCAACAGCCAGAAGCTGGGTGACTGCTTTATCTCAGTTCTTAATACATCAGTTTTTCAAGTTCTATTTTATATGTGGATAAACATGGATGCACAGATCTTTATACCCATATATTAGGTCATAATTACATTGTATGAGACACTTAAAGGAGGTGGACATAATAAGAGGCTAGGAAGGAGGATCTTCCTGATAAGCAACAGTAAAATAAATTCTATAGTCAGTATCAGCTCAGTGATTTTCTAGGATATTTGTCCTCTACCTTCATGCACTTCTTTGAAACTTCAGTGTCATCATCACTCAGTCAATCGTAGATGCCACTGAACCAGCTTCCACTGAGTCGATTCCAACTCATGGAGTCACCATGTGTGTCAGAGTAGAACTTTGCTCCATAGGGTTTTCAATGCCTGATTTTTCAGATGTATATTGCCAGGCTTTTCTTCCAAGGCACCTCTGAGTGGACACAAACCTCCAACCTCTTGGTTAGCAGCCAAGCTTGTTAGCCATTTGCACTACTCAGGGACTCCCGATGAATTACTCCTATTTAGTGTCTAGATTAGGAGTTCCTGGCTGGCACAAAGTGGTAAGTGCTTGACTACTAGCTGAAAGGTTGGTAGTTCAAACCCTCCCAGAGGCGCCTCAGAAGACAGGCCTGGCAATATGCTTCCAAGAGGTCAAACAAAAAACCAAAAACCAAACCCATTGCCGTTGAGTCAATCCCGACTCATAGCAACCCTGTAGGACAGAGTAGAACTGCCCCATAGGGTTTCCAAGGAGTGGCTGGTGGATCTGAACTGCCAAGCTTTTAGTTAGTAGCCAAGCTCTTAACCACTACTCCACCAGGGCTCCTTGAAAACCCTATGGAACAGTTCTGCTCTGTACACATGGGGTCACCATGAGTCAGAATCAACCAGACAAAGACATCACAAAAAAGAAAATTATAAACCAATATCTCTCATGAATATAGATGCAAAAATTCTGAACAAAATTCTAGCCAATAGAATTCAGCATCGTATCAAAAAAATAATACACCACGACCAAGGAGGATTCATACCAGGTATGCAAGGATGGTTCAACATTAGAAAATCAATCAATGTAATCCACCACATAAATAAAAGGAAAGAAAAGAATCACATGATCATCTCAACTGATGCAGAAAAGGCATTTGACAAAGTCCAGCACCTATTCCTGTTAAAGACTCTCAATAAAATAGGTATAGAAGGGAAATTCCTCAACATAATAAAGGGTATCTATGCAAAACCAACAGCCAACGTCATTCTAAACGGAGAGAAGCTAAAAACATTCCCCTTGACAATAGGAATGAGACAAGGATTTCCTTTATCACCACTCCTATTTAACATTGTGCTGGAAGTCCTACCCTAGCGAGAGCAATAAGGCAAGAAAAAGAAATAAAGGGCATCCAAGTTGGTAATGAAGATGTAAAACTGTCCCTATTTGCAGATGAAATGATACTATATATGGAAAACCCAAAAGACTCCATAAGAAAACTACTGGAACTAATAGAAAGATTCAACAGGGTAGCAGGATACAAGATACACATACAACAATCTGTTGGATTCCTATACACCAACAAAGAGAACAATGAAAAGGAAATCAGGAAAGCAATACCATTTATAATAGCCCTTAAAAAAAATAAAATACTTAGGAATAAATCTAACCAGGGATGTAAAAGACTATACAAAGAAAACTACAAAACACTATGCAAGAAACCAAAAGAGATCTACATAAATGGAAAAACATACCGCCATATCATGGATACCATATCATGGATACGTAGACTCAATCTACGAATACAATGCAATCCTGATCCAAATACCAACAATATTCTTTAAAGAGATGGAAAAAATAATCATTAACTTTATATGGAAAGGGAAGAGGCCCTGGATAAGTATTGGATAAGTAAAGCATTATTGAAGAGGAAGAATAAAGTAGGAGGACTCGCACTACTTGACCTCAGAACCTACTATACAGCTACGGTAGTCAAAACAGCCTGGTACTGGTACAACAACAGATACATTGATCAATGGAACAGAATCAAGAACCCAGAAGTAAATCCATCCACTACGGTCACCTGATCTGCAAAAAGGGCCCAAAGTCCATCAAATGGGGAAAAGACAGTCTTTTTAACAAATGATGTTGGCAAAACTGGATATCCATCTGCAAAAAAATGAAACAGGACCCATACCTCACACCATACACAAAAACTAATTCAAAATGGATCCAAGACCTAAGTCTAAAACCAAAAACTATAAAGATCATAGAAGAAAAAATAGGATCAACACTAGAGACCCTAATACAGGGCATTAACAGGACATAAACCATAATTAACAACATACAAACTCCAGAAGATAAGCTAGATAACCGGGATCTTCTAAAAATTAAACACTTATGCTCATCAAAAGACTTCACCAAAAGAGTAAAAAGAGAATCTACAAACTGGGAAAAAAAATTTGGCTATTACAAATCTGACAAAGGTCTAATCTCTAAAATCTACAGGAAATTCCAACACCTCTACCACAAAAAGACAAATAATCCAATTAAAAAATGGGTAAAGGAAATGAACAGACACTTCACCAAAGAAGACATTCAAGCAGCTAACAGACATGTGAGGAAATGCTAGCCATTAGGGAATTGCAAATCCAAACCACAATGAGACACCATCTCACCCCAGCATTACTGGCATGAATCAAAAACACTGGAAATAACAAATGTTGGAGAGGCTGCAGGGAGATTGGAACTTTATGCACGGCTGGTGGGAATGCAAAATCATACAACCATTTTGGAAAATGATATGGTGCTTCCTTAGAAAGCTAGAAATAGAAATACCATATGATCTAGCAATCCCACTCCTAGGAATATATCCTAGAGAAATAAGAGCCGTCACACGAATAGACATGCACACCCATGTTCACTGCAGCATTGTTCACAATAGTAAAAAGATGGAAACAACCTAGATGCCCATCAACAGATGAATGGATAAACAAACTATGGTACATACACACAACGGAATACTACCCAATGATAAAGAACAATGATGAGTCTGTGAAGCATCTCACAACATGGATGAATCTGGAGGGCACTATGCTGAGTGAAATAAGTCAATCACAAAAGGACAAATATTGTATGAGACCAATACTATGAAAACGTTTACACCCAAAAAGAAACAATCTTTGATGGTTACGAGGGAGGGGAGAGGTGAGGGTGGAAAAACACTAAATAGACGATAGATAAGTGGTGACTATGGCGAAGGGTAAGACAGGACACAACACTGGGGAAGGCAGCACAACTTGTTCAGGGTAAGGTCATAGAGGCTCCATGGGCAAATCCAAACTCTCTTAGGGACCGAATTACTGAGGGCTGTGGGGACCATGGTCTCGGGGAACATCTAGCTCAATTGGCATAACATAGTTTATAAAGAAAATGTTCTACATTCTGCTTTGGTAAGTAGCGTCTGGGGTCTTAAAAGCCTGT
>NW_004444162.1:455989-488483 GCF_000243295.1 Trichechus manatus latirostris
AGACCAGGCTTACTGGCAGACAGAGACTGGAGAAAACCCGAGAGTATGGCTCCTGGACACCCTTTTAGCCCAGTAATGAAATCACTCCAGAGGTTCACCTTTTAGCCAAAGATAAGACACACCCATAGGACAAAACGAGACTAAAGGGGCACGTCAGCCCAGGGGCAAGGACGAGAAGGCAGGAGGGGACAAGAAAGCTGGTGATAGGGAACCCAAGTTCGAGAAGGGAGAGTACTGACATGTCATGGGTTTGTTAACCACTGTCATAAAACAATATATGTACTGTTTAATGAGAAGCTAGTTTGTTCTGTAAACTTTCATCTAAAGTTCAATAAAAATAAAATAAAAAGAAATTAGCAAGTATGTGAAGTTAAGATATCTCAGGCCATTGTCTTCTTTCATGGCAGTTTGACATGGCCTTGGCAGCATTTGGAGCAATGTGGATTGGAGGACAGCAGACAGAGGTGGACAGCTGAACAGGACCATGTGCATGCTATAAGACCTCTTGAAGGTAACTCTCGTGTTTTCCTCTTTATCTTCCCTCTGCTGCCAAGGATCCTGGGGCTTTGCTCCATCTCTGAGCTCTTTTTAGTTCAGAAAAGCCTCTATACTTACAGAAAAAGGGTTGGGAAGGGAAGAATCTTCTCTTCTATAATTTAAAAAAAAAGAAGAAGTTTCCCTGTGACTGCTGCAGCTGGCATGAGCCTCCAGCCTTGCCTCTCCAATCTTTCCACTCCTTTGACCCAGAGAAAATCTAAACTTAACGTTGATTTGGCTTCTGCTCACTCCTGCAGTCTCATTTTCCCTATATCCCCTCTGAGGGCTTACTACTCTGTTTCTTTCTGGGCCTTATCTCTTTGCTTGATACATTCCTCTTCCCACTTCTCTTCTCCAGCCTCAGCTTAGGCGTCCCTTCCTCTGAGAAGACATCTCTCACCTTGAATCCGGGTGAGGTGTCCAGACGCGTGCTCCCACGCACATGCTCCACTTATCACATCACAGTTTTGTGATTGCTTCATTTTTGCCTTTGGCCTCCTCTGAACTATAAAAGTAGGTCTGTGTTGTTCTCTGTTGAAGCCCCAGAGCCTTACAGAATCCCTGGCACATGGCAAGTGATCAGTAAACACTGGCTGAAAAAATAAACAAGTAGATGTCAACTTCTATTCCTTTGGACTTTCCTCAAATCAACTCAAATATGAACTGTGTGCATATTGCAGGTAAGACTGTGAATACAATTTTATTTTTTATTCATATTAACAATTCTCTTTGGAATTCTCCATAACTCTAAAACATGAGTGTCTGCGTACTTGGAAAACAGATACCAATAAATATCACTGAAGTTTGAAACAGAAGTAAAATGTCACCCCAGCACACTTCATGTGCAAGTCAAAAGTAAACATCCTGGAAGTTTGTCTGAAAAGCTGGTTAATAAATTTCTAGGATTGATGGTAAATAGAAACTGCTAGGCAAATCAGTTTTCTCAAGTTGTTCCCTGCTAAACAGAGGACAGACTTCCAGAGTTTTCCGTTTAAGAATTACAGTAGGTTGTAAATTAATCCTCTGGTATAAAGTGGGCTAAGGACTTACGTCATTTTTCTGTGCACCATTCTTTTCCTTCCTGGTCATTTTGGAAGGATCTAACAAAATGATGTGTTTTAATCGTCTGTACTCAGAATCCAGCAATATGGAACTACATCATGTAGTGGCAGAAGGGGGCTTGGAAGGCAACCGAGCTGTTCAAAGCTTTCTGCCCAGGGAAAGAGAGGATTCTGTTCCAGGAGAGTCACAGTCCTCCTTCCTGCAGGAGAGGCATCATGGCTTTTACACGGAGGGAGAGAGGCCCAAACTCCATGTCTCTTTTGATGGGAGCTGGGGAGGAGTAGGGATAGGAGGCTGTGAGGGGCACGGTCTGCTGCTGCTACTTCCGCTGTGGGGCTTGAGTGGGCTGTGACAGAGAAACTGAAGATTGAACCTCTGCCTTTCCCCAGGGAAGGACACAGGTCTAAGCTGAGGTATCTGAATTGGTAATACAAGAGGGCCTGTCTCCCCATGGCTTGTTCTTAGGGATCCTGGGTTGACTCAGCCCCAACTCACTCTATGCCACATGGTTTATGAAAGGGGCTAATATACACTGATGGTCCTGCTTTGGCCCCAAACAGACCGTGGCAAAGCTGCAAGAGGGGATCCTGAGCTTGTTTAGCCTTCTCAGAAACCCCCAGGCCAACAACTGCTCCTGTGTGTCAGAGATGCCAGGATGTGGAACAGCAGAATATAAACATTTTGAGTGGGCAGAGGAGCTTGTGTGACATACAGTTAAAAATACAAAAAATAAAAAATCTGTCCAACTACGGAACCTGGAACAATTAATATACATGTTGAACCTCAATTTTGTTACCTGTAAAAGGAAAATAATAATATCTATCCCTTAACACTATTGTTGAGGACCTAACAATGTATCCTGAGTATTGGAATTCAATTGTATTCAAAACCTGTCTATCATCTAGTAGTTGAATGATATTAGACAAATTATTTAGCCAAATAAGTATTGGTTTTCTCATCAATAAAATCAAAACATTAATTTCAGCCTCGTAACAACGTAACTCAAGTGGGACAGAACAAACAGATCCTTGTTTTCACCCAGAATTCACCTCAGTTCTCAGATTTTTAATTCAGTTCATGCAAATAAATATAATGTCTCGACACATTTAAAGAGAAACTTGTATTTTGTTGAAGACTTTGTGAGAAGACATAAACTAGGTTCACATCACACAAGATGGTGGGCTGGTAAACGTTTAACAGCTGACTCTCGGGGAAAAACGTATCGACACACACATTCATTATAAATGTTATTGATATAAACAATGTATAGCACAAAATTTACAAATAATGATAAAATATACAGTACTTTTCATTGCAAATTCTGTGCATCAAATTGAATTTCAAGTAATGTTTTCACTGATTTTTGTAGAACTCTTGTATCTATAACCAACCTATGGTTGCAACTCAACAGTGACTTGACACACGGAGTAACGTCCGCATTTACTTCCCAATAAATGTATTGTTATTACATCTAATATTTGATCTAGAGTTAAACTATTTCTCACCCGCATACATATTACATTCATTAAACTAAAACCTCTTTCAGCTTCAGCACTACGCATGTTGTTCACCATGTGAGTAGGCTCTTTGATGACTCAGGTAATAGTTTTCAAACACTGAAAGAATATTTCCTCAATTTTTGTGCTGTATTGCCAGTGTAATGGTTATGGACACTACACACTTTATAGTTTACGCTGCACTGTTAACATTTTCCCCATTACTTTATGAACAACCAATGAAATAATAATCAAGCTCTGACTTGTCTGCAGACCTACCTGCCTTGTAGGAGAAACTCATTGTGTCTTTCCTTCCTTCACTGATTTAAGAAATCTCAGTGGGATCAAAACACTGCACGATCCTGATGCCTTCACAGCTGTTCAGTGCGAGTAGCCCAGCCTTGTCTGCAGCACTACCCCTCTGGGAGAGGTGTGATCCTTCTTGACTCTTCTTTTGTATTTGCCTCCACTGCTTCCAAAATAGATTTTAAGTTAATGCTACTTGAATTGCACTACTGAAGCATCTACTCTGTTTTCAGCACTTGGAGGGAAGTCAAGACACACACATTAAACATCTGAGAAACAAAGTAAAACCACACTAAAGTGAGATTGTAGGAATCAACCAGGATTTTAGAGAATAGAAAGCTCTCTTCTGTTTGGAGTAGTCAAAGAAAGTTCATGAGACATGAGCTAGAACCTCAAGAAAGCCTGGGAATAGTGGTTTGGAGGGAAGCGAAAAGAGGGATCATCAGATGTGAGAGCGACAGTGGAAGGTAAGGGCTGGATAAGAGAATCTTTAAAAGGTCAGGTTGGGAAGTTTGAACTTGAACCAATAAATAATCAAGCAAACAAACGACACAGGAGTGATTTTGAAACAGAAGTCTAGCAGCAATTGACAGGGCAGGAATTTCAGTGCCATTATAGTGGCAAAGGTTAAAAAACAAAAAACTATGAGTTACCCAGTGATCAGTGATAAGTCAGGCTGACACCATGTATACCTTGATATGATGCAGTGAGAAGGGCAGCTCAATTCTGTGGTAATCTTCCCCAAAATCCATAACCTTAATCTAATCGTGACAAAAAACAAAACAAAAAACCACGAGACAAACTCAAATTGAAGGACTGTATACAAATACCTGACCAGTACCTTTCACTAGATTAGAAATTAGTGGTGTCCTGGATGGGATCCTGGAACATAAAAAGGACACTGATGGAATAATTGGTAAAACCATATAAAATATGTAGTATAATTAATACTTTTGTATCAATGTTCTTTTTTTTTTCAGTTTTGATCATTACATAAGATGATAACTTTAGCGGAAGCTAGGTGAAGGGTATGTGGGAACTTTCCGTAACTTTGCAACTCTTCTGTAAATCTAAAATGATTTTAAAATAGGAGAAAAACTATTAGGTCCTCTACCAGCTTTTAGCACAGACACAGAAGCTGGGCAAAACTTTGCAAAGCATGACATCTTAGGGGAAAGGGTCTTGCATGACTCTAGAGTCTGTTGTTCCCAAACTCTTTGTTCTTTCCTGGGCAAATGATTTACACTCTTAACATCAAGCCTCACGTCTTAAAAACAAGGCTGGCTTGGTGCATTTTGGAAGAGGGTAAGGATTACATATGCTTTCCCCTTCCCTTCCCAAAGTGACTAAATTATTATTTTTATTATTGTACTTTAGATGAAGGTTTACAGAACTAGCTTCTCATTATACAATTAGTACACATATTGTTTTGTGACATTGGTTACCAACCCCACGACATGTCAACACTCTCCCTTCTTGACCTTGGGTTCCCCATTACCAACTTTCCTGTCCCCTCCTGCCTTCTCGTCCTTGCCCCTGGGCTGGTGCGCCCCTTTAGTCTCCTTTTGTTTTATGGTCCTGTCTAATCTTTGGCTGAAAGGTGAACCTCAGGAGTGACTTCATTACTGAGCTAAAAGGGTGTCCAGGGCCCAAACTGTCGGGGATTTCTCCAGTCTCTCCAAAGTGACTAAATGATTGATTACATTCAATTTAAACTCAGGAGACAATTGTTAAGCAGAGAGAAATTCTGCATCAATTAATAAGCAGATGATGATGATAATAATTCGTTTAATTTATGGATTCCTGCTATTGCCTTCCTTCCCAAAGCTTTGCATTAAAACACAGAGGGGGATAAAGGACAGAGACAGAGAGTGAGAGCATCCTTAAAACATTAAAACTTCAAAAATAAGACAGGAAAGGTGACTAGAAAAGTCTGTTTTGGCTTCCAGGAACTGTCAGAGGACCGCTACTGTGTTATCACTAAGGTTTTAATCGTGAATAAACGAGGGACTGGATTCGAATGATTTCTTAGCTTCCGGGATTCTATGTCTAAGCAACCTAGACTTGGTGCGTTCTCAAACTGGGAGAGCCAGCATATCTCACAATCTGCTTTTGGCTCCCACTGCCCAAAGAGCTCCTCTCTCCTGCCTCCCTCCCTACTCCTTTTTCTCTCCCCCTCCGCCCTGGCGCTCATCTAGCCGCCCCCCCTCTTTTCCCTCTTCCCGCGCTTTCAAGTGATGATCCCGCGCAATCACAAGCCCAATACAAACCATTTATTCTTCTTTTAGAAAAATCCGTGCCTCAAACTGGCGAAAATCAGCTAGGCCCTACACGCGGAGTAGACCCCTCCTCCTCTTTCCTCGCACCCCGGAAAGGGAAGCCCACCCGCAGCAGGATTGTTGGCGCCCAGGTTCCCCTCTCCGGCGAGGATAGCGGCCGGTGCCCAACGCCCGGCAGGGAACAACCTCCTCACTGTTGCTGAAGGAGGGGGTGCCAGTCGCCAGCCGCGCCCGGACTGCTCTCGGTGCCAGGGTAGGATCGAGTGACCGCGCGGGCGCGCGCTGGTCTCGGGGTCAGCCTGCAGCCTGAACTAAGGCCCGCCCCGGACCACAGCCCCGCCCCGTCCCCAAGGCCAGGGAACCTAGCCCGGCGTCCGCAGCGCACGCCAGCACTCGCGCCAGCTCCACGAGCCGCAGCCATGTGTCCCGGAGCGCCGCGAGCGCCTGTGCTGCAATTCCTCGCGCTGAGCGCGCTGCTGTGGCCCACGGTCAGCGCCTGGGAGCTCACCATTCTGCATACCAACGACGTGCACAGCCGGCTGGAGCAGACTAGCCAGGACTCGGGCAAGTGTGTCAATGCCAGCCTTTGCGTGGGCGGCGTGGCGCGGCTCTTCACCAAGGTGCAGCAGATCCGCAACGCCGAGCCCAATGTGCTGCTACTCGACGCCGGCGACCAGTACCAGGGCACCCTCTGGTTCACCGTGTACAAGGGCGCCGAGGTGGTGCACTTTATGAACGCCCTGTCCTACGATGCCATGGTAAGACGGCGGCTAGCCCAGGCGCGCTGTGTCCGGGAGATTCGGGAGCCCTAGCGGTAGGAGTCCTGGGCCGAGGGAGAAGCCGTGGTAGAAGAGCAGATAATGGCACCGAGTGGCAAGCCTAGGACAAGGCACAAAGCAACGTGGGGAATAAAGCGAGACAGGCCAGAATGTGCCAGATATACGTAAACATAGAAGTCCCTTGGATGATTCATCTTCATTGTGCAGATGTTAATTGGACCCCCCCATGCGGAGCCCTAGTGGCACAGTGGTTAAGAGCTCGGCTGCTAACCAAAAGGCCAGTAGTTTGAATCCACCAGCAGCTCCTTGGAAACCCTATGGGCAGTTCTACTCTGTCCTGTAGGATTGCTATGAGTTGGAATCAAGGTTTGGTTTTGGTTTTTACTATATGTTGGGGATAGTTAGAGGAGCGGGACCCAGCCCTTCTACAAGGGGGTTTTCATGGGTTGCAGAAGAGAATTGGCAATTATTGAATGCCAGGGACTGAGCTAGAACTGTCAGGCATCTGTTTCATTTGTTGCAAAGAATGGTTAATGTTAATTTTGTTGAAAGGAAACTGAGGGTCAAAGAGATTGAGCATATGTCACCAGCTTAAAAAGATGGAGAAGCGAGAAGAGTGGACTCGAGATCCCTTTGATCCTGGAGGTCACAGCTCTGGCTCAGCTACCTTCTGGCTGTGACCTTGAGCAAGTTATTTACACTCTCTGTGACTCAGTTCTATCCTCTATAAAAGCAGAATAATAATTGTATCTACCTTACAGGGTTGCTTGGACATAGTATCTGTAGATGTTAGTTCTTATTATTACCAGACACAGTATAGGTCTGAAAAAAAACCACTTCAGAGAGGGCCAAAATGTCAAAACACTGGGGCTTCAAAGGGTTTCAATACACTGGGGTTTGAAAAGATTTGAATAAAATCAGTTTGGCAGCGGAGCTTTAGGAAGAGTCCAACTTGACCGATAAGGGGCTCTTAAAACATGTGCAAGAGTATAGTCCAAGCTCCCAAGGCTCTGTTAAAAGCTATCCCTTGTTTGCTGGACTGAATGCTAGAAAAGGAAGAGAGGAGGGCTCCAGAGTGGTAGGTAAAACCTGTTGCCATTGAGTTGATTATGGCTCATAGCAACCCTATAGGACAGAGTAGAACCCCTACAGGGTTTCCAGGGAGCAGCTGGTGGATTCCAACTGCCGACCTTCTGGTTAGCAGCTGCTCTCTTAGCTGCTGTGCTACCAGGGCTCCACAGAGTAACAGGTTAAGTATGATGGAAAAGTATATATGGTATTTGTTTTAAAAAAATCAAACCATCCAAGCTTAACCCTATGTAAAACCCTACAGTAAAGGGATTCAGGAGCCCCTGGGTGGTTACGATGGTTAATGCCCTCAACTGCTAACAGAAAGGTTGGAGGTTTGAGTTCACTCAGAGGTGCCTCAGAAGAAAGGCCTTGTGATCTACTTCTGAAAAATCAGCCAGTGAAAAACTGATTGAGCACAGTTCTGCTCTGTCTGACACGTACGGTTGCCATGAGTCAGAGTGGACTTGACCGCACCTGGGTTTTTTTAAAAAGGGATTGAGCAAGACTGTGGAGAACTTGGGGACAAGAAATCTTAGGAGCTTTAGAAAAGGAAGAGCAGAGCAAAGGTCCAGAGAAATCTGCTAAGTGCATGTGTGGGAAAGGGAAAGGATGGTGTGTCCAGACTCGGATACAGAAGAGCACAGTCAGAGGTCAGGAGAGCACAGTGCTGTACTTTTTCCCCAGAAACCCAGAAAAAAGAGGACAGGAAAAGATGATAAGAGGTTACTGTTTGGGGTTTGGTTTTTGTTTTATTTTTTTCAACAAGGAAGCAGATCATTTTAGAGAGATGAGAGAAGGACATAGGGCTTCTCTCCATTCTGACTATTGATTTTGAGATTATCAGGAACACTCAGAATGGCAACAATTCAAACAGACTCTTAAGCGCCAGAGTTCTCATCTGGCAGCCTGCCTAGCATTTGGGTTTCACAGAAGAATGGTGGATTTCAAGAAGTCTGTGGTCACTTAACATTTGTATTTCCCCACACTAATGACAAAATAAATATTTATAGAAGTGAGTTGTCACTAGCCTACATCTCATCTCCATTTCTTCCCAGAGGGGTAGAAGAAACCTTACCCAAGTTTGTTTTGATTTCACATACAAACCACAATTTTGTAAAATTTTCTTTTCGTGACACTCTTTTCTTCAGTTGCCATCGAGTTAATTCTGACTCATAGCGACCCTATAGGACAGAATAGAATTGCTCCATAGGATTTCCAAGGAGCGGCTGGTGGATTCAAACTGCTGACCTTTTGGTTAGCAGCCATGCTCTTAACCACTGCACCACCAGGGCTAGTTTTGCCTAATAATAATACTTTCTCTTTAAGTCAAATTGAGCTCATGGTGTTAATTATGTCAGGTGTTTATGACAGGACTTCTGGGTGAGGCCTTGACGGGTGAGGCCTTGACAATCTGTTACAAGTCACAACCCAACACAACCGGGAATGTTAAGAATATTTGTTGGCTGGAATTACTTTCTTTTAAGCTCTGCTCAAAATAATTGGACTAGGGCCTGACATAAAAAAAAATAGGCTATTTATAAAATGTTGGCAGGGGGTAAGAAGGAGGAGGAGATTAAATGGTAAAGCTGATGGCCGTGTTCCTGATAGCATCTCATCAGGACTTACCCTGTGCAGTTTGGGGAGGGTTGACAAACATCATTTGGCCTATGTTAAATCCTAGACCTTGTAATGCTAGCACATGTGATAAAGCTCTGCTGTATTCTCTGTCTTTCAGAGATTTCTCACTGTCATTTTGCTTATATTATACCACTCCCAGGGAATTTATGGCTGTTCTGCCGGGCCCTCCCCCCACCTCCACCACCACTACCAAGTCCTGAAGCCCTGGAAGCTGGAGATTCAGATCAGGATGGAAAATAGTTGTGGAAGGGAATCTGCAGTTCTCTGGAACCTGAACCTGGTTTAGAGAAGCCATATCAGGACTCAAGGGTATAGGAGGGCAAAGAGGAAGTCCCTAGAGTCTGACTTAACCCCAGGAGTCCCCTACATCAGGAGCCTCCACGGAGGTGTAGACTTCCTAGACCTGCCATGTCCCAATGAAAGCTGGAGTCATTCTGATAGTTCTGGAAACCCCAGGCCCAGTTGCTAGGCAGGGCGGCAAAAGCTGCTAGTTGGTGTCGCTTTCTCCAAGGATGGGCTGGTGTCCCCTGAGACAAGAGAAAGACGGCATCTGATAGCACTAACTGGGTGCCCTTGGCCTGGTTACCTTCTCTGGACTCAGCTGTAAAACAGGAATGATAACCCCACCACAGAGGATTTTTGTGAGCAGTACATGAGATAATGTAAAAATTCCTAGCGCCATTCTGATTCATAGTAAGTGCTCAGGAAACGTTAAACAGAAATTCAGTGCTTCTTAAACAACAATTGCCGCTTTCCCCCTCCCTCCCGCCCCGGGTAACCACTATTACACTCTGATCTCTATACATTTGCCTATTCTAGGTGTTTCATATAGTGAGATCTTACAATATTTGTCCTTTTGTGATTGACCTACTTCACTCAGCGTAATATTGTCAAGGTTCTGTTGTCTAAACTATTCTTAATGTTAACTCATTGAGCAATTTTGTGAAATTCCCCCAAAATGCAAAGCCCAAAGGGATTCATCTCTAGAGGTGGTGTTCTTAGCACTGAGGCAGGGGTGAGGAGGATGGCTTTGAGCGGGTCTCTTATGCTTCCCCTGGAGCCCTGGTTGTGCAGAGGTTAAGACCTCAGCTGCTAACCAAAAGGTTGGCAATTTGAATCCACCAGCTGCTCCTTGGAAACCCTGTGGGCCAGTTCTACTCTGTGTCCTATAGTGTCTCTATGAGTTGGAATAGACTCATAGAGACAGGTTTGGTTTTTTAGGTTTTCTTGTGTTCCCTTAGCGGGGCTGCCTCCTCTCTAACGGGCCCCTGATTATGAGGCTCTGGCCCCTGAGCTCGCTTTCTGTCCAAAAGGCTGCAGCTTTAGCATTAGCAAATTGCTCCCAAATGCCTGAGTCAGCAATAAGGGTGGGCACCGGGGCCCCTGCCTTATCCTTGGGGACAAGTTAGTCAGGTTTTTGTCAGTTCCCTTTGTCACCACTCTTGACATCCCACGGAGACAACCATTCTAAAGTTCTGATTTATATCTTTTTGTTTCTGTGTGCACTTGTGTCTTAACTTGTCTCCTGAACTCATTGTGTTTGTGATTCCTCACGTTGCTCTGTGTACTTCTGTCATGTGTATATACATCGCTGTTGCACCATGCTCTGTGGTAGCCTTTCATTGTACCCATCACAGTCTGAGTGCTGAGTGATCGGCTCCCACGCGTGTAAAATGGACGTGATGGTAGTTGCCACTTCATACATTGTTGTGGGTATTAAGGGAGATGAAAGCACACGTGAAGTGCTTTGCACAGAGCTTGGCCTCAGTAAGGGATCAGTAAGTGGTGGCATGCTCACTTTCCCCTGATAATAGTGGCCCAGGAGAGCATGTAATCAAAAGGTGACTAAGAAGTTTCAAATCAGGGGGCACCTGGAAAGTTAGCAGACTTTGAGTCAACTACAGGAGATGCAGATTCTTCTGCTTACGCTTACCCTGTGACAACTGAAGCCTGCTATTTGGCAAACTGAAATGTAATCTAAAGGCTCTCCTAAACATGATAGTAGAGAGGGCAATGCCCATTTGAGCCATTCTTAACCACATAGAAGGAGCCCTGGTGGCACAGTGGTTGAGTGCTTGGCTGCTAACCAAAAGGTTGGCAGTTTGAACCCACTAGGTGCTCTGCTGGAGAAATATGTGGCAGTCTGCTCCCATAAAGACTACAGCCTTGGAAACCCTATGGGGCAGTTCTACTCTGTCCTACAGGGTCGCTATGAGTCGGAGTTGACCCAGTGGCAACAGGTTTTAACCACATAGAGGGGCTGGCTAAGATCTATGAAGCAGAGGGGATAAACAGAGCAAAGCAAATCAGCTGAAATTCCAACAGGTGAGCATGGGGTCCTAGAGTTCAAGATCTGGTTTGTAAAGGACACATCAGGTCCTCATATTTACCATATATGCCCAAATAGAAACTGAGCGTGTTTTTGCCCCTTCCGCAAAAAGATAATTCCTAAGAAAGGTGGAATGTTTATATTCCAGTGCTGAAAGGATCTCTCAGATTAAGGAAACTCTCCAAATTACTTTATCTTGAATAACAGAGTCCCATTTGGAAAGACACTGCTAGCAATACTAGTTTGGGAAGCTTGAAAGAGACATCTTGAAGGCAGTGGTATTTTTAAAAAGGCAAAAAAGTTAGTATTTCTAGGTTAAGACCTCAGAAGGTGCAAGCATCTCGAGGGTTGTGGATCCCCAAGCCTCAGAGATCTGATCAGCCCCTACCCCATCCTGTGGCTGTGTTGGTGGGCTTTCAACCTCCAGTCCCTTATGGAATAACCTAGTGTATAGATGACTAGCTAAATAAATGTGTGGTACATTTCAAACAAATGGTTGTTTGACATTATTACATTTGATTTCTGTGGATTTAAAAATTCTTTTCTTCTGCGTCATGCATACTGCACTCTCCCGTTTGTTTTTCTTTGAACATCATGTGAAGCCTCTGTTGGAACGTTTTTGACTGCCTCACCCCACTTGGTTTCATTCCTTCAGTTGTTTTTACAGTTGATACCAGTTGCCTGTAGGCTTTCCCGGACGAGCGCCCTGCAGGCGAAGCTCCCTCTCTGAGGCCCTTCGGTGTCTAAATGGGCAGCATAGCTGTTGTCTTTACCTGGTTGTTTCACGCGGGTTCCTCGTTATGGTTCCCATAAGTTACCTTTATATGTTTGCTAATATCTTATCGGCACTTGTTTGTCAGTGGAACAGATATTTTTAAAAAGGTTTGTTGAACTGTTGTATGTGTGTCTTGTGTGTGTGTGTGAACATTATTGAGATTTCACAACGGAAATCAGTGAGAAAATGGAGCTTTGTGAAAAGTTTCTTTCTATTGGAAATCTGCTCCAGTGACCAACCATTTACTCTACCAAATGACACAGACCCATATCTGAGTTAGGAAGGGGACATTTCATAATGGCTGGTTGTTTGCACAAAGGAATGGATGGATGGACGGACGGACAGACGGACGGATGTGTGCTCTCACCCTGTCTACTCTATCAGCTTCCTGAAAACAAAGACTGTGGCTTGGTTACTTGGCACTCTGGAACCCTGTAAGAAACTTGTGAGTTGTGGTTGAATGATATCCAGGTCTTCCATATGGTTATTTTAGCAGCAGATTGGTTAAGGGCATGGATAATAAAGCCTGACTACCTTTGTTCAAATCCCAGCTCTGTCACTTGCTAACTGTGGGAGCTCTGTGCCTCCATTTTCCCATTTATGAAAAAGGGAAATAATAACACCTACTGCATAGCATGGTAAGGATTTGTTAAGTGAATATGTGAACAATGCCTTGCCATGTAGCATAAAAGTGTTAGCTATCGATATTTCTTTTTATCATGTTTTTTGTCTTTTAAAAAATCTTTTCTATGTTGGTATTCTCGTATGTTAAATTTATTAGTGTTTTTTCACAGTCCTCTATGAACGAAACTGAGGCTATAAAAGGTCCCCTTTCAAATTCAAATATGCATATCCTTTGGTAGAACATATAGCAGGTCACGCAAGGAGATTTCTAATAGAAAGAGACTTTTCACAAAGTTCCATTTTCTCACTGACTTCCGCTATGAAACCTCAATAATCACACACACACAAAAAACGGTTCAACAAATCTTTTTAAAAATATATCTGTTCCAGTCACAAATAAGTGACAATAAGATATTAGTATACATATAAAGGTAGGTTGTAAATAAAAACACAGATAATGAAAACAAGAGAACCAGGGTGACTGCACTCAGAGGGTCAGACAGTGAATAGTGATGCAGTTGGCTAAGTTTTTCACCTGCTTCCCAGCAACTTGACTTCTCTCATTTTACATCTAAGGTATTGCTTAACTACTGTTTACCATATTTGCTTCATATCTTGCTTTCTTCTGAAAGTTTTCCGTGGCTCACATACCAAATCATGCAGAAAAATGGAGCCCATTTAAGTGGAGCAGGTGGAGTGAGTGGTTTTATCATTCATGCAGTAAACATCTGCTGGGCACTGGTGCCAGGTGCTCAACTGCTGTCACCAAGGATACAGGGGCTTTCGACCCTGCTTCTGACTCTCGGAGAAAGATACGGGAGCAGACAGCCACAGAAAGTACAAGTGCTGTTAGCGACATGTTACGAGGTACGATGGAAACACAAAAGAGAGGGGTATCCACAGTAGAGGTGTCACAGAGGCTTCTCAAGTAAGTGACACTTGAGCTGCGTCTTAAGCAGCTGGTTGCATCTGGGTGATTTAGTGTTCCAGGAACTTGTTGCTGTTAGCTGCTGTCATAAAGTCAGCCTGCAACTCATGGTATGATGGAATGAAATGCTGCCCAGCCCTGCGCCATCCCCAGACCATTGCAATCCACAGGGTTTTCATTGGTTGATTTTCAGAAATAGATCACCAGGCCTTTCTTCCTAGTCTGCTTCATCTGGAAGCTCTACTGGAACCCGTTCAACATCATAGCAACACAGGGGCCTCCACTGACAGGTGATAGCTGTGCATGAGGCGCATTGACGGGGAATCAAACCCAGATCTCCCACATGGAAAGCGGTAATTCTACCACTGAACCACCACTGCCCCCTTTCCTGGGGCTTAGGGCACCTGAAAGTTTGGTATTAAAAAAATGAAGCAGTACAGGGCATTTGCTGGGAGATGAGGGAGGGTCTCGTATGGTGTTTTGAAAAGTAAGCATGTCCGTTTCGGTAGGAAGTGGGAAGCCTTCGCGAGACTGAAAGCACGGATGAGAAACAGTTGATGTGTGTTCTGGTGACCGGTGGTGAGTGGGTTGGAGGTGTTGAGCCTGCTGGCAGGGAGATGGGCTAGGAGACCCTGGAAATGGTCCTGGTGAGAGGCGGTGAGGCAGAGTGGCGCAACTGGAGTGGGTGGAGGAGAAGACGACTTGAGGGGATGGTTCAGGAAGGGAAGCAAGAGTACTGTACCGCTGGCTGGGCGTGGAGAGTGGGTGGTGAGAATGACAGCAGCTACTCAGCTGTTCACTGCTTCTCTAGATGTTTCCTACTGAATGTGGCGGGGCTCTTTCCCAATACCTGAGTCCATATGCCTCCTCATTTGTGTCTTATTCATGGAGTGACTGGGAGTAAGTGATGGTTGATGTTGCAGGGGACTCTGGGGCCAAGCGGATAGAGAACAGCGGGATCCATGGGGAGGGGTGGGAGAGAAAGTGCAGTGACCATCAGATCACTACTAGGCAACTTTATATAGTGTCTCTTGAAGCAAGAAAAATGAGAGGGGTTCAGACCTTTGCCCCACCTGCCCCCTCCCAGGCCAGCACATTTTCACACTGTCTGTAACCCATTTGGTGTCCATGGGTGATGCAGACAATCAATGTACTCAGCTACTAACTGAAAGGTTGGAGATTTGAGTCCACCAGAGGTGCCGTAGAAGAAAGGCCTGGTGGTTTACTTACAAAATATCAGCCACTGAAAACCCTTTGGGGTACAGTTCTACTCTGACACACATGGGGTTACCCTGAGTTGGAGTCGACGAAAACTAGCCAGAGATGCTACAGCAGGAGCTCAGCAGAGCTGGACCACCGTGACCTCTTTCTCCACAGCTTTATTTGGGGACACACATGCCCCAGTTGAGAATGCGGGCTCTGCCCAAGGCGTAGGCCTCACTTGTTCATGATCTGTGGGCTTTTTCAGCTTTCAGGGCTTTGTGGTTTGCTTGACTTTTGTGGCTTAGTTTCTTCCTAAAACTACCACTCTGTGGTTGCTCTGTGCATTCATCAGAGGCTCTCAGAGCAGGCCTGTTTACCAGTTTATTACCTGAGGCCGGACAGACGGTGTTTTCAACCTTTTTTTTCCATTATAGCACACAAAGAAAATGATATTTGTACAGAATTCTGGGCTACATAGATGAGGCTGCTGGTGGCAACTGGCCCAGGGGCTGAGAGACCAATATCTCCACCCTTGGGGATTCGTTAATTCTCTTTACCAATTTTTTATTTATTCATTCTGTCAGTAAATATGTATCAAAAGAAACGAACAAAAAAAACAAACCCATTGCTGTTGAGTTGATTTTGACTCGTGGCAACCCCATATGTTACAGAGTAGAACTGAGCTCTACAGGGTTTTCTTGTCTGTTATCTTTATGGAAGCAGACCACCAGCCCTTCTTCCCATGGCACAAGTGGGTGGATTCTAACCACCAACCTTTAGGTTAACATTCGATCACAAACTACTTGGGCCACCCAGACTCCTGATATGTATCAAGGCACATTTTAAATGGGTTGTGAAAATCAGTTAATACGTATTGCTTAATCACAAGGGAGAGAGGCTGTTTCTATCAGTCAGTTATAACTGAAGAAATCAGAAAGTAGAAATTTCTCCATAAAAAGAAAACATTCCAGAATAATGGAGGCCTTGATGGAAGGCCATCAGATGTTCACTGACTCCTGTATCCCCTCCTGCAGACCATGAGTGAACACCAGGGTCAGGGTTCAAGCCTGATTCTCCTTCTTGTGTTAACCACCATCTCTGACTCACTGTCACACCAAGTGCTTCCACTTCCCCTACTCTCACCTTGAGAAATGTTCTAATTATTTCTTTCATTCATCCATTTACTCGCTGCCAATTCAAGCATTTGCTTATGGGTGAAAAGAGTAAATGAATAATAAGTGGCAGCTCCTCCTAGGAAGAGCTTTAGGAATGAAGCAACAACAAAGTTGGCACGTTGCCTCAGAGGACGCTGTGGTCAGGCAGTATGTGCCAGGGTGACCGCTGAGTTCGGTTCAGTATTCCATCCACACTGTTTGTAGACCAAAGTGCATTCTTCATGAGACAAACAAATTAGAAAGGATTCTTTCCTCTTTATTTAGAAGTATTGCTTCTAGCATTTGTTACTTGCTAAAGATGCATTTCAATAGATCTCAGGATTGTAATTATTATCTTAGTGCAAGGAGGGAAAATGATTTCACCTCAAGTGCCATCTTTAGTTGATTGACGGTAATTGCCTGGAGTAACCAGGATAGAAAGGATTCTGAGGCTCAGTTCAAACTCAGTGGGAAAGATGTGATACTGTACATTTGTTTGCACTTCAGCTTGAGTAGGTACTCGTCACCTTCCATTTAGTTCGATATCCAAGAGACAGATGATAATTGAATTTTTTTGAAATTCTTTTTAGCATACAGTTCATTGGAAATAAATAAACAGCGATTTGATCACCTCATAATTACTGGAAAATGTTTCTAAGTAAGGAAATTGCTTGTCCCCACTGTAGAATATAGAATACAGAATTTGTATAAATTACAAACCAAATTCAGACACAGGCTTTCCCTCACTCCTAACTATGGGGTGTTTTTAATAATTAAAACAAGAAATTTGGATTCAGAAGTCTTTGAATATCTTCATTCTTCTACTGCTGATTCGTATGACCTGAAAAACTTTCTAGGCCTTATCCCTAGTCAGCAGAGGGTTCTCCAAAACCACTGGGCTGTTATGAACCATCCACATTAAATATCCACATTAATAAATACCTAACAGGAGCTGTGAAAAACATCTTGTCCTAAGAGTTTATTTAACAATAACAATAGGGTTTTGAGTCACAGAAGAATTAAAGAATAAATGGACTTCATGGTTTTATTTTACCAGATTCTAATTTCCTTTTATCCTTTCATTTTCATTTGTTTTAGGCTCTAAAAGGCAGGCAACATTTCAGATGTGTGGGTGGTAGAAAATACTGGGCTGTACTAGGTAGAGAGTGTGGTTTCATGTAAGATCATTAGTTCTTCAAATAAAAAAAAAAATTAGTGTTTTAGTCCTCCTCCTGCACAAAGAAAGTGGTGTGGCTGAGGAACTTGGGCTGACCGGATGCTCAAATTATACTCCTATGATTCTGGTATTGGAGCTAGTGATGAAGATCATTTTGCTAGAATCAGCTCTCTTAAATTGCAGAAAAGCGCATTTGGTGAAATGTAGTGTTATGGTAAAAATGCACAAGGTTGTCATAGGATTAGGATTAGTGAATCAATAGGGTTAGCGAATATATAAGCTCAATGTTACAGATAAAATGTTGGGGTAGGAAGGAAGAGAGAGAGAGAGGGAGAGAGAAAGTGTGTGCGCACATACACACATTTAAGGCCAGGGGAATCACTTGCCTAAGGCAAGGATTAAAACAGTAAGTGACAAGTAACAGTTTAGCTAAAATCGGGATTGTTTGTAAAAGGCATGAAGGGAGACAGTGGATAGAGAGACAAAAAATTAACAAGCACTCTTTCGGAAAGTTGGATGGGAATTTTCACAGAGGACTATAAAAGGAGGGAATAATACTGCAATATGATTTTTTAAATCTCGTATGTTTGTGCTACAAAAGCTCTGTAAAATGTAAAAGAACATGGAAAGATTGATATGCCCTATTATGCTGTTCTGTCTTTTATTGCTCCATGTTCTTCTCTTAGACAGAATTTTTCTGAGGTTTTTTCACGTTGTTAATAAAAATAATAGATATGAATAAATAAGACCAATTTATTTAATGCCAGCAGTGTGGTGGGAGTTTGGTGCCCTAAGGTGAATGGCATGATCCTTCTTCTAAAGAGCTGATGGATAATTAAGTTCTAATTAGTGCAGTAGAAGAAAAATGAGTAGAAGACAGTCAAGGTGAGGAAATGAAAATAAGAGTTTCTAAAGAAAATAAGCATTAAGAAAGGAATTTTTCTGAATTTTTGTAGGAAAAGTTAGCTGTGTATTGCAGAAAGACAGTATATTTGTTAGAGATGCTTCTGTTTATTCATTTATTTACTAATGGTGCACTGCTGCTATACTCCAAGGACTGTGCTGGGCATCAGAAGATACTGAGAGAAAAGCCACGCTCTAAAGGGGCTGACTACTCCATGGGCACATAAGAGGTCAGCAGGGCTGCACAGAGGTGGCCATCGGAGCAGAGGAAGAACATGCAACTCAGACAGGGAGGGCAATGAAGGGTTCTTGGGCAGTCTCTCCTCTAGAAGGGCCATCAGACTTCAGGAGCTGAAGCCATTAGTTGATAAGGCAGTTTACATGCATGACAAAAAGACGGAATATTCCTTCTATCTGTTGGAGTTCCTGGGTAGTGTAAATAGTTAACAGACTCAGCTACTAACCGAAAGGTTGGTAGTTTGAGTCCACTCAGAGGCACCTTGGAAGAAAGGCCTAGGGATCTACTTCCAAAAAATGAGCCACCGAAAACCCAGTGGAACACAGTGAAATAATCTTTCTACAGAAACAATCATTTAAAATAAACTTTACAGTTAAGCAAGCCAGTTATCATAATATGATAAGGAGGATTTATTTCACCATAGGAAGAAGCCATGACATTCTAACAATAGAAGGGAAAAAGACAGTTTCCAAAGACTGGGAGAAGCTTTAAAAATAGATAAGCCTTTAGGAGGGAAGTTAATTAGGTAAGAGGAAGAAGTAAAAATGAGTAGGTAGTCAGAGATGGGGAAATAGGCAAATTCAGAAATCCTAAATTTAATAAGGGAGACAAATATGTGGGAATTTAAAGACGCCGAGTTACTTTCTCTTTAGAAGTGTACACACAAGTATATATTACACACAATCATTTGTGCCATAGATACTCAATGAGCACCTGTGTGCCAGGTGAGGGGGATACAGCACTGAACAGGACAGAGGTGGGGGGACATGGTGGCACAGGGAGCACTCAGCCTATGACGAACACAGACATAAATGAATGACCCCACCAACATGCCTTTGCAGAGCATGGAAAGTGCTGGAAGAAAGGAGATTGGGGCTATGAGCTATAAGAGAATACTCAAAGGCCCTAATTTAGATTGAGGGGTCACCAGCTAGCACATCCAGGCCTGTTCCAGATGACCTACAAAGTTAAACAACATCAGGTATGGTGTTTAGAAAGTGAGATTTCATTGGTTTAAGTACTAAGTTAGCAAAACAGCCTTGGCAGCCAGAACAGGTGGGTAGATGCCAAGAGGAGATGGGTTTATTCCCAGCAGACAATGGAGAAAGGGGTGGAAGGGTCATATGTTCATTTCAACATTGAGTTCTTCCTTGGATGTGAAATTGCTGGAGATGAAACAAAAGGTAACTGAGGGAGACACCAGTACCACACTGTAAATATGGAGAATGCTATTTCCTCCTTGGCTTTTGGGATCTTTATTTTCCCAGAAGAATGAGAGGATCACTAGAGTCCTTGGGAAGAAACAGTTGTGGGAACATAGGGGAATCATGACTGAGGAGAAACGATGAGGAAGAGAGACCTCTTGCTTGTGTTGGCGATACATTTTCTGTTGCCTTTTGCTAAAATCCTATTGGTTTTAATAGTGCTCCTTGGCAGATGGCAGTTTGCATGATGTGCGTTTATGAGAGAAAACAGAATATGATAAGGCTGGACAGAGCCTGGTCAGCGCGGACCCTTGAACCTGCCCCAGACTGACAAAATGAGACTGCCTAGTGATGGTGGGACAGTGGATGTCTAACTAGCTCTCTAGGGGATGTTCCAGAACATTGAGGCCACCTCCTGTAGGTGGTGTGTGGCCTAAGGTAGAAATCTCAGACCAGCCTGATGATCTGAATGTCCCTGGGCCCCACCCCAGGCCCACTGAATAAAATCTCTGGGAATGAGGGTGAGGTGGACACAAGGCCGTGGAATCTCCATGCTATGGAGCCTTGCCAGATTTGGGAGCCACTGGACTAATGTAGGCACCCTGGTGGCGCAGTGGTTAAGAGCTCGGCTGCTAACCAAAAGGTTGGCAGTTCAAATCCAGCAGCCACTCCTTGGAAACCCTATGGGGCAGTTCTACTCTGTCCCATAGGGTCGCTGTGAGTCGGAATCGATTTGATGGCAATGGGTTGGTTTTGGGCTAATGTAATATTGTTTAAAGTATGCTCTTATTGGAAATTCCAGAGTACCTAATTTGTTTTCTCTTTTTCCTTTCCTCTAGGCCCTGGGAAATCATGAATTCGATAATGGTGTAGAAGGACTGATGGATCCACTCCTCAAAGGGGTCAAATTTCCGATTCTGAGTGCTAACATTAAGGCAAAGGAGCCTCTAGCATCTCAAATATCTGGACTTTATTTGCCATATAGAATTCTTAATGTTGGTAGTGAAGTTGTGGGAATTGTTGGATACACTTCAAGAGAGACCCCTTTTCTCTCAGATCCAGGTATTTTCTCCTTATAAAAGCACTATAAAACTCTCATTCCTTGAAAATAGATGCACTAAATCAGAGCTTGGCATTACTTTTATGGACTATAGATAAAAGTAGGAATAATGTGTGGTACTGGACAAAGGGTGTACTTAGGAGGACATTGATAAAATCAGTCTAGTGGCTTCCATGTAGTTTTAATTTGCTTCTTATAGACCTTTGCTCTTCTGCTCAATGAGTGCTTTGTTCACATAAACAGTATCTTTTTTTTTTTTAATTCAGTGTGTCCTGCATCTTGAATTGGAAGTGAAAGCCATTTACATCCAATGTTAAGCAGCACTGGAGGATGAGAGTCACATATCTGCTTCTCTTCCTGTGGAGCCAGAAGCCCAGAGTTAGGGTCTTACCTCCATTAAGTAGCTGTCGTTATCTTTCATTTTGTAGTATAATCATTACATGCTCTGGTTAATGCTCCTTTTTCCTTTTCGTTATTTATCTTTTTATAGTTTTTAATCACTTTGTTATATCTTAAAATCTTTCTAGGAAATTCGTATATATTCTTAAATGGTTTTAATAAGTATATGTCATTTTATATAGAGATATACATATATACATATGTGTGTGTATACGGTGCAGTTATTAAGCAAAGCAAACCCACCAGCCGTTCCTTGAGGGAAAAGACCTGGTGATCTGCTCCCATAAAGATTACAGCCTTGAAAACCCTATGGGGCAGTTCTACTCTATCACATTAGGTAGCTATGAGTTGGAATCAACTCAATGGCACCCAACAACTATATATATATATATATATATATATATAATCTTATAATCATTCAAGAAACATTTTTGAGCAACTTTTATTGAAATGCTTTTACTGAAACCCTTGGGCAATGAGCATAAAAATGAGGTTTCTCTAAATTATCCAAATTAATTTTCTTTCCATATTTGAAGAAAAAAGGGAAAGTAGGAGCTAGTATTATCCAGAAACAAGAGTTTTCATTAAGAATTAACTCATAAAGGACGTATGATTATTTCACAGTTAGAAAATTAATATATTTATTATTGTTGTTGTTGTTGAAATAGGGCCAGGCCGTTGGAAACAACAACAAAGAAAGGTCTTCTGTTGAAAAAGGAGGAAAGGATGGATGTGGGGTGGGAGTGAGGCCTTTCTGCTCTCCACTGTGTGGGTGAGGATTGTCAGTACTTGAGGTGGCAAGTAGACTTCTGCCCCATAGGTGACCAAGTCTTTGTAAACTGTATGACACAGTCATTATAAGCTGTTGTTATTATGGGGCAAAGTGGGATTGTCGGCACCCAGGACTTGCTGGCTTTTGAAATGTTTGGAAGTGCTTTTCAGACTAAAAGGGATGTGGTCACACCAGAAGGACCTCACTTGAAGTCTGAGGCTGGCCTTCTCCAGCCTGTCCAGCCTGACCATGGTCCTTCTCCCTGCTGCTGCACACAGCAGGGCCCCATTAGACCTTCCCAGGGGCTAATGGGATGCTTCCTCTTTGGGCTCCTAGAGGCTTATACGCAAAGTGTGGAAATAGGCTGCCTGACATGCTAACACACAAGTTGCTGAAGTGGAGAGGGCTAGAGAGCGCACCACCGCCCAGTTTCTGCAACCCTTGCCACCTGCTCCCCCAGTGGGTTGGGCACTCCTGCTCTGAGTCGCCAGCGCCCCCAGCTCACACCTCTCCCTGAGCACGGCCACACTGGTGTATCACATTTGTCCCTTCCTTGCTCTTTCCCTCACTGGCTTGAGCAGCCTGAGGTCAGAGCCTAGGTCTCCCCTCACTGAACGTCCAGAACCTAATATAGAGGCCACCGTATGATCTTTGGCTAAAGATGCAGGTTTGTTAAAAAACTGAATAAATACTTATTAGACAGAAATTCAAGAGCAAACTGTGTCTCCATAGTTTATATTTTATTTGCTGTTCTTTTAGTTCATTTAAGATCGAATGTGATCAAGTGCTATAAAAAAAAGAGTCAAAGTCAGGGATTCGGGAGGGAGTTTGAGGAGGGAGGGGGAGTTGAGTGAGAGGAGTGATGGTTGGCTTGGGGATCAGGTAGACTTGGTGAAGAACCTCCTTGGTCCCCTCAAGTAGTATGTAAAACGTCTTGAGACAAAGGGCATTCCAGAAGTGAGCCTAGAGTTACATACTAGAATGTAAGCTCAACGAGTTGGGGGACCTTGACTATCTCATTCACTGATCTACTAGTTATGCACAGTACGCAGCATATGGTAAGTCCTCGGTACATTCTAGTGGAATTAGTACAGGAGAGCAGGAAAGTATGGGGACACACAGGTTATGAGTAGGGAAAGCCAGAGAGTTGGGTTGGGACTTGAGTGTAGAACTTCCTGAATGCCTAGCTGAGGAGCTGAGGCATGATTTGGAGAAAAGCTTCATCCCTCATTTAACCATCACCAACAAGAAGGTAGAAAGTGAGGGAGGTTGTTGGTGGAGAGAAAAAGAGACTCCAGAAATCAGACTACCCTGGCTGGGACTCTCAGAGTCATTAGAGCAATCTGAGGTTGTAACAGAGGGGTTATCTGAAAGGATGATACTCTTGCCAGCAGCTTCCAGGAATCATGGGCTGTATTATGCAGTGACTAATGTGGGAGCAGGCTGGGGTGGAGTGAGACAAGATTTTTCAGCCTCTTCTAAGTCGAAGGCTTGGCAGCCCAGCAGGGCTTCTTCCTACAGATCTCTGGCTCCAAATCCAGCCTACTTCCTTCAGTCCTGGTGACCTAGGAAGCTTTGATTTATTTTAGCTAGGCAATAAAATTCCTGCAATATAACTCCCCTTATGACATCATGAAATTCATCCCAGGGCTTTCTATATATGTGATACCTGGTCCTGTGACATCTTTGATGTGTTGGGAGAATGCATTCCTTTGTCCGGGTAGGCATTTCTCTGAACTTTTCTGTTCCTTCTTGCCAGCCAAACCAGAGGATGGTAGCATTATCTGAAGGTCCCAGCATTTCATTCATTCTACTTAGTGCCTGTTTACATACCAGGCACTGTTCCAGGCACCAGGAATCCTGGCCCCAAAAATCCCTGCCCATTGGTGCTTACATGTTTAGTGGGAGAATAAATAATAAGTGATATGTGTGGTGTGTCAGAAGGTGGTGGTTGCTATGGAGAAGAATTAAGCAGGAGGAGGGAATGGCAAGTGTGGCCATAAAATACCCTTTCATTTCAAAGGGATCGTCAGAGAAAGGCACACAGAAAAAGTGACATGGTGCTGAGGGGCGACGAGGGAGCCATATTATTCTTTTTTTTTTTCCTTCATAAAATAAATTTAATACTATACACTTCTGAAATTATACAGTTTTAATTACAATTACCATGTGTCTTTTACTCTTAGAAAGTATGCATTTTGAAGATATCTTCCTTTTGAGGCTAGATCTTAACACAAAGGGAATAAAACAAATTTTAAATTTGGATTTGATAATAAGACCGTGTGGCTTAGCAAAGTATTTTTGAGAATGGAAACATAATTTTTCTTTTAGTCACTAGAATGCAAAAATCAGCTGTATTTCCATTATGGAATAAACTAAATGTCTTAAACTTCTTTTGTGTGTATATATAATATATATATAATTGTTGTAGTTTAAGTGAAAGTTTACATTCAAGTTAGCCTCTCATGCAAAAATTTATACTTACTTTGTTATGTGACCCTAATTGCTCTCCCTATACTGTGACAGCACACTCCTCCTTTCCACCCCTGAATTCCCATGTCCTTTCAACCAGCTAGGGAGCCATATTATTGATGTCTTCATGGCCAACAAGGGTGGCAAATCTGTTACAACTCCTGATTTTTAAATGTTGCCTGCAAGTTACTGAAAACACTGCAGCCCCAACACAAAGCATGTGAGCTTCTAATTCTCAGACCATCAGTGTGGGGCCTCCCTGGCTGTGATGTCAGTCATACTGTTTATCTTCCATGATAATGTGCACATGTCAAGTTGACTGATGTTAAAGACTCCAGAGTTCCCCCACTGAAGCATGTATATTTTTGTTAGTTGCCACTGAGTCAATTCCAACTCATGGCAAACTCACGTATGCAGAGAAGAACTGCTCCGTAGGGTTTTCAAGGCTGTGACCTTTCAGAAGCAGATCACCAGGCCTGTCTTCTGAGATGCCTCTCGGTGGGTTGGAACTGATTAGTTGTCGAGCGCTTAACAGTTTGTGCTACCCACGGAGCTCAAAGCACATATAGAGGCTCCTACATATCACAGTGTAACAAAGATGTGTTTTTAACAGTCTTATTGCTCTTTGGAGAGGTGAATACTTTTCAACCTAGGGTTTGCAGACTCCTGGGTATTTGAAAGTTCTTTATGCGAGGTCATTAATTTGGGGGGAGCATTTTTATTTTAGTGATGGTCTTTAGAAATCAGCATAAAGAAATCGATCATCTGGAAGACGCCCCTATAGCAGAGCACCAGACACAATGGCAGGACAGCATTTCTGTCTGGGTTTGCAGTCACCTCTGTGCCAGTATAAGCCACAAGGTCTCAAAGTTTTGCTGAGGTTTGGCTACAGAGACAGTGGGAGAAACTGGTGGTCTTGCTGCCCAGGGCAGTGCAGTCCGACTCACCAGTCTGTACCAGTCGGGAATGGTTTGTTACCACTAAGTCAAGGAGTAAACAGATAGTGAAGAACGTTCACACTTCCAGTTCCAGCAATATGTAGATCAAACTCTTATTTAATGCAAATTTCAATAATGCCCTAATGTTAACATTATCGTCAAGTGAACAGGACAGCGTTATCAACTGGCATGTTAAAACTGACACTCGAGGACTCCTTGCTGGCAGAGTTTTGTTAAGTTTGAAGACCGATGATCCTGAGCTTGCAAACAAAACCCTGCAGTTGCCAGTACTGTTCTGTACAACATGCTATGTGCTCAGGCATTTTCTGCACTGGTCTTGTGGAAGTCTAAATATAAAAACAGATTAAAAACAAATTCAGATCTGAAGCCTCATCGTTGTTTGAAATTCACTTTGGGCAAAATAATATGATCCACAACATTAAGTGAATGTAACTGATGATATTGATTTGAATTTTATTTGGCTTTGTAGGGGTTTTGTATGTAATTTGTAAATGTTTTAGTTTAAGTAATTTAAGAGCTTTAGTAAATTAAGCTGTTTGTACTTGGTATGCTAGAATGTATTTAAGCAATATAAATAATAAATCATGCTAATAAATTTCCATTTTATTTAATTTGTTCCTTAGGAAAGAATTTAGTATTTGAAGACGAAATCACTGCATTGCAACCTGAAGTAGATAAGCTAAAAACTCTAAATGTGAACAAAATTATTGCACTGGGACACTCTGGCTTTGAAATGGATAAACTCATCGCACAGAAAGTGAGGGGCGTGGATGTCGTGGTGGGAGGACACTCCAACACGTTTCTGTATACAGGTAATTATTTCAGTAGGACTGTGCAGCGGGGACATCTGCAAAGCATACTGTGTCTTTTTTGCTTTGGTAACTGTTATTATTTTTACTGCTATTTAATATACACTGAATGGCAACATGTACAAATCTTAAAGAGACATTACTAAGAATAATTTATTGATTTCACGATTATAAGTCAATTTGATTAACTTATATATATTATAAATATATATGGCGTCCCTGGGTGGCACAAATGATTAAGCATTCAGCTACTAACTGAAAGGTTGGAGGTTTGAATCCTCCCAGAGGCAGCTTGGAAGGAAGGTCTGACAGTCTACTTCCAAAAGATCACAGCCATTGAAAACCCTATGGAGTACAGTTCTACTCTGAAACACATGGGGTCATCACAAATTGGAGTTGAATTGATAGCAACTGATTTTGTTTTGTTTGTTTTTTTCTAAATATATAGATATAGATACACAGATAGATATTATATATAAAACATATATAAAAAAACAAAAAGATTACTGAGTCCCAACCAAAAGTCAGTTTAAATAGGCTATTTCAAAAAACAATGTCCTAAGATTTTTTAAGCATAAACAAAGTAATGTATATAGGCGTTTATTTTGTAGGTTGCACAGATGCAGAAAGAGCCAGATAACTCTGGGCTCAAGTCATGACTCTTCTGCATACTAAGACTGTTAAGTGTCCTAGAAGCCACTTAAGCCTCTGGAATTAGCGAGCTTGCGCATGTATGCATGTCCTAGTTCTGAGCACACACCGCGTGCACATTCTCTTCTCCCTCTCCCTCTCTTCCTCCTGCCCCCCCTCTCTCCCTTCATTCCTCCTTCCCTCTGTTGAAATATTTCACAAAGTGGAGCTGGCTTTCACTTAAGGAAATAATGCAAATATTTATGTGTGTTAATTCTCTTCCTTCACAAGTAATTTGCCTTTTTGTAGACCCAGGCTAAAGAATAATTTCAAACTCAGTTCCACCATTAGTGGGTTTCCAAGTCAATTTAGTAGGTTGTGACTAGTAGGGGTTTTTGTTTTTTTTAACAGACTAGTCTGAAATAGAATAGGGACTCACATTACTCATGTTGTTGTTGTTAGTTGCTGTCAAGTGGATTCTGACTCATGGAAACCTCATTGCTCATAGGAAGGATAAATATTGTTTCATGGAAAAAATATGTTTAAAGCAGAGAGAACAGCTCCAGGCACATAGCAGGCAATATATAAATGTGAATGGGGATAATGATGTGTACTGGACAGTGATGTGAACCTTCTTAATGCTTGTAATGTTGCAGTGAAACTTCTGAGAGCCACTTAAGTAACTCTGTTGTTAGGTGCCGTTAAGTCGATTCCAACTCATATCGATCTTATAGGACAAGGTACAACTGCCCCATAGAGTTTCCAAGGAACAGCTGGTGAATTCGAACTGCCAACCTTTTGGTTAGCAGCCTGAGCTCTTAATCACTGTGCTCAAGACCAGGAAAAATCCCATTAGAGCAGGTCTTTGGGGACAGCGCTAGTAAGACTCTGGAGCCTGACTGGCTCTACCATTAACTAGTAGTGGGATCCTGGGCAGGTGACTTACCCTGTCTATGCCTGATTCCCTCAGCTGTAGAATGAAGCAGGTAACAATAGTACATACTACAAAGGGTCCTTGTGACTTAATATATCTAATGAATGTTTGTAGGGAGAGCACCTCAGAACAAGGTCTCATACTTTAGCTGTTCTCATTTCAGTTGTGTCTCAGCTCTGCGGGTAAGACCTGTGAAAACCCTTCCCCTGAGGCTTTTATTAGCTTTTCTCCGAGGCAGTGTCAGAACCCTAGGACGTGGTGGGAACTAGATATCTGTCTCTCACCACCTCATCCTTGAGAGTAGTGGTTTCAAACCTTTTTTTCTATGATTCATAGTATGAAAGACATTGTGCACCAGGACCCATATGCACGCGCATGCGTGCACGCACACATATCCACACACAAACATGCGCAATTGAAAGAAAACTTTTACAAAGTACCTGGATTGCACCATGGTATTTTCTGTTCAGAATGTAATTATAGATAAGACAGACTTGATGAACCTGACATTTCTTCACGTTGCTGCCAGTGGCACAGTCTGACGGGATGGATGCATCCCTGATTCATTACTAGTGAAGGAGGGCCAAGACTTTGTTGTTGTTTGCAGTGTTGTTCATTGCTCCATTAATTTCCGCCCCCCGTAGTTTAGATAATTTGTCTTTTAGAGCAAGAAAAAGGTCTTATTAGTTACCTTACTCACAGGACGGGGAAACACTCTCCAAGGAAGCACATTTCCTTTGGGCATTAGATAAAGACTGTTGGATGTTTGTGGTTTAGTAAGTGAGCCCAGAGAATCAGTCCAGGGGCAGATGTGTGGCTGGTAGCTTCATCTTCTTGAGTGTGGCTAGTCCAGGGACTACTTGTCCCAGTTGTCACTTATTCTTTGGGTCCTTTCCATCAACTTATAGCCATGTCCTGGTGCTACCACCAGCCTCCTTTAGAGAGCAAAGTTGGAACCTTCTGGGTGGTGATTTTTGCAGCCACATAACACTGGTCAGTGTAAGCTCCATCTCAAGAAATTGTCTTCCAGGATGAAATGAGTCTATCCAAAACCAAAATCTAAAAAAAGTGACTATGAAACACAGTCCACACTGAACTATACATGTAAAAATTGTTGATTGGTAAATGTTTTATATATATATATATATATATCACATTTTAAAACAAAAGCGAAAAGCACTATGACCAGATTTTTTTTTAAGTATAAATATGCACATAAATAATTATGTAAATAGATAATGACAAAGCATGCTAGAAGGGAAAAGTACAAGATACTGTGAAAACATAATAGGAGGATCTGACCAAACCTAAGGAATTATCAGCGAATTTTCCCCTGAGGATGTGAAATTTGGCTAAGATCAGAAAGACACCCAGAAATCAACTTGGTAAATAATAATAACCAGTTGCCATTGAGTATATTCTGACTTACGGTGACCTGTGTGTGTCAGAGTAGAACTGTGCTCCATAGGGTTTTCAGTGGCTGATTTTTCGGAAGTAGATCTCCAGGCCTATCTTTCGAGGCACCTCTGGGTGTAATCAAACCATCAACCTTTAGGCTAGCAGCTGAGTGTGTTAACCATTTGTGCCACCCAGGGACTGTACAGTTAAATCTATATTGAGCGCTTACCTCAAGTCAGTCTTCATTTGCTGCATTAACTGTTAAAATTCTCCCAACAAACCATAGTCTCGGGAAACATCTAGGTCAATTGGCATAACATAATCCATAAAGACAGTGTTCTACGTCTGTTTTGGTGACTAGCAGCTGGGGTCTTAAAAGCTTGAAAGTGGCCATCTAAGGTACAACTATTGGTCTCTCCCTGTCTGGAGCAAAGAAGAGTGTAGAAACTGAAGACTCAAGGAAACAATTTGTTCAAAGGACTAATGGACCACAGAAATCACAGCCTCCTCTAGCCTGAGGCCAGAACTAGATGGTGCCTCGTTACCACTGCCGACATCTCTGACAGGGATCACAATAGAGGGTCCCAGACAGAGTGGGAGAAAAGTATAGAACAAAATTCACATTCACAGAAAAAAAAAAGAAAGACCAGACTTACTGGTCTGGTAGAGACTGGTGGAACCCCCAGGACTGTGGCCCTTAGGTACCCTTCAGACTTGGAACTGACCCACTTCCGGACATCACCTTTCAGCTAAACAATAGGCAGGCCTATAGAGCAAGCAGTATCACCAGTGAGGAATGAGCTCCTCAGAACATTCAAATATACAAGACCAAAAGGGTAGCATTTACTCAAAACCAAAATTCAGAAGTCAGGAAGGGGCAGGAAAGCTGGGTGAATGGAAACGGGGAACCCAGGATGGAAGTGGAGAGAGTGCTGACACATTGAAGGGATTGTAACCAATGTTACAAAGAAATCTGTGTATAAATTGTTGATTGGGAAACAGATTTACTTTGTAAACTTTCACCTAAAACACAATAAAATATTAAAAAAAAAAAATTCTCCTAACAACCCTGCAAGGTAGGTATTATTATTTTCTCTCCTTCATAGATAAATAAACTGAAGGAGAAAGATGTAAATAACTCACATGTAGGCCTTTGACTCCAAAAGTTCCTAATCCATATGCAAAGGCTCCCAAGCAGGTGGGTGTGGTCTAGGAATGGAAAGAGGCTAAGATTGCTGAAGTGCAGGGTGGGCATTCTAGATGGAGCTGGTGAGAAAAGAAAGGGCCAGATCATGTAGGTCTCATAGGTTATGATATTCGTGTTAAACATCTCCATCTCTGTCTTTTTCTAAGGAAGTAGCTTAAACTCGGGAGTAACATCATCATAGTTATGTTTAGAAAGATCATTCAGGCTGCCGAGTGGAGACTGGATTAGAAAGAGGCCTGAAAAGGGTGGTTAGGAGGCTGTTGTAGAAACCCAGAGGCAAGATAATGGTGGCCAAGACTGTGGCTGTGGCTGAGGAGATGTAGAGAAGCAGACAGACAAAAGCAGCGTCTGTCGAGATTGAGCACTTCCAAGCAATTTCAAAGAGAGACTCAAGTCCCCTAGAAGCAATAATTTGGAATATGCTAATTATCAATTTGAAGAACAAATCCATCTTGGAAGAAATACAACCAGAATGCTCCTTAGAAGCAAGCATGGTGAGACTTTGATTTGCTTACTTTGGACACGTCATCAGGAAAGACCAATCGCTAGAAAAGGACATCCTATTTGATAAAGTAGAGTTAGCGAAAACTAGGAAAACCCTCAATGAGCTGGATTGACACAATAGCCGCAACAATGGACTCAAACATACGATCACGAAGATGCCTCAGGACTGGGCAACATTCCTTTCTGTCATACATAAGGTCACTGGAGTCAGAGCTGACTTGAAGGCAACTAACAAAAACAACTAATTACCAGTTATTTTTACTCAGTCATTTTAATAAAAGCCCCAGTTAAGAAGTTCTTAAGTCAGACCCATATAAAATAAGACCATAGCATGAACAGCCTTAAAATATTATAGAATTCAGCTCGTTGAAAACCCCTTCAAAACCCTGTTCCCTCACACCTGCGTTGCCATGTGGTCTGCCCTCTTGGCCTCTTCTGGCCACTGGGAGAGCAGTTGCCCATGCCCATACTTGTGACCACCTTATTCTAAGGACTCCTGCGGCCACAGCTCCCACGCAAGGCCCCATTAGGTTCCTCAGGCACCCACACTGTGCTGGGAAATGCCCCGCTCACCAACTCAGCATTTCAGTCCACAACTCCACGGCTTCTCTGGTTTTCTTTCCTGGATTGTGTATATGGCAGATGACTGGAATACAGTCTGGTAAATGATTGCTTCCTGCCGAGATGACAAGTTTCTAAAGCACATGTGTGGGTCTGTGTGAAGAAAATGTTTTGCTCATGAGCATCTTTGGCTGGATAGCGTGGAAACTGTGAAGCCCTGGATTGCTTCCTCTGCCAGTGGTTTTCTGGGGTTGCAAGGTGGGGGGAGCAGGAGGCCTAGCCGGCAGGAGGCAGCGATTAGCCAAACCAGACCTGCCTGCCATTGTATCAGCCACATCAGAAGCATCCTCCTTGTTCCTGATGTAGTCTGTAAAGATGCGGATAACTCACTTTTTGTTTCGGAATATGAGAAAGTGAGTCTAACGTTGAAAGTGAATCCGGGACGCTGGGATTGCTAGCTCTTGTTTGCAGAATGCTGGCAGACCCAATGAGGCATTTGACCAACTCGTCATATTCGTAACTTCTGCATTCTTTTTAAGTACGGATATTTCTATGGAAGGTAAAAAAACAAAGGATTAAAAAAAAAAAAAAAGGTCAGGCTTCCCATTCCAGGCGTTTGCATCTGGTTAGTGCTTTTTCCTCCGGGATTGGATGGGGCGGGGGTCGGGTGGGGGCGTTGTGCGCCGTCTTGTGGACATATGCGGAACTGCACCTTCCTAAGAACCTGGACTCAGGAGAAACTACCTTCGCAAACTTCACCAGCTGAGAGGGTGGGAGGGGACTGTCACATCCTCTGGTGCCCAGAGGTAAAGACCGCACTCCAGGCTTGCCCAAAGGACGACGGGCACAAACGGAATGAGGACGATTGGAGTGTTAACCTTCCCTGCTACTCTGCAGTGATCAGATAATCTGTAACCGTCACAGCCAGCATCTAGAGGGCGTTCTGAGGCGGCGCAGCTTACACTGCAAATGGAGACAGGACAAGCCTCTCACTGGATCTCAAGTGGGGCTCTTTGTAAAACTAAATTTCCCACAATGTTTTCTTTTTTTTCCTCTCTCTCTCTTTTTTTTTTTTTTTTCATTGT
>NW_004444162.1:489908-492718 GCF_000243295.1 Trichechus manatus latirostris
GACTCTTATTTCTCTAGGATATATTCCTAGGAGTGGGATTGCTGGATCGTATGGTGTTTCTATTTCTAGCTTTCTAAGGAAGCACCATATCATTTTCCAAAATGGTTGTATGATTTTGCATTCCCACCAGCAGTGCATAAGAGTTCCGATCTCCCCACAGCCCCTCCCAACATTTGTTATTTCCAGTGTTTTTGATTCGTTCCAGTAATGCCAGGGTGAGGAATGTTTTCTTTTTTATTCCAGAGGGAAGAAGTGAATGAGAAATTAAGGTTGTCAACAGCTATTCTTTGCTTGAGAAGTGCTGGTATTTACTTTGGCCCTGTGATTACTGAGCTGGACAGAGGGCTGCTCTTAACACAGGAGCATGGCAGGAATGGGTTCTTCTTAACATTTCACCCTGGCTCATCTTAGGTGAAGAAAGAAGCCCAGAAATAGCTTGTGGCACAAAGGGTGCTTGCAGATGCTGGTTTGCATTGGCTTTGGTAAGTGGAAATTGGCAGCCAGCTGTTGCAGGTGTTTTGAGGTCAGCACGTGATGGGCTGTGTGGTATAGTAGAGTGAACATAAGTTCCAGTGCCACACAGCTTTTCAGTCAGGTCTCCATCACATACCAGCTGAATGACCTTGGTCCCATTGTCTATGACAATCAGTCTTCTCATCTGTAAAATGGGGATAAGACCTGCCTCTTGGGATGGGTGGACAATTAAATGAAATATAGCCCAGGGCCTGGCCTCTGGCACACTCTTACAACTGGTCTGTATTCCCAGGGCCCTCTGTAAACATCTAATAGGAAGGACTGTCATGGGTAGGGTGAGGGAAGTGGGTCAGCAGCATCTGATCCATGGTCTCTGATTCACAATAGCCCAAGCTATGTCACTGTCTCTGTGGAGGTAAGATATAAACCCCAGTGTGCCTAAAGGAGGGGTGCAGACATGGGTTATTTTATTAAAGAACTTAAGCGTGCCAAAGGGTTAGAGGCTAGAGCTCCATGCTCCCTGTGTGGCCATACTCCCAGTCCTCATCCACGCACATGTTGGAGGACAGTGACAGGCCACCAAGCCTTGGGATGATGAGTGGCTCCAGCTCTCCCCAGGGGCCCTCATTGAGACAGAGGTCAGCAGAACTGGACTTGTGTAAAGTGTGTCTGGGGTGGGTCATGTGAGCCTCTGTTTTACCAAGCATGATGTCCTTCTCCAGGGACTAATTCTCCCTGATAATATGTCCAAATTACATGAGATGAAGTCTCACCATCCATGCTTCGAAGGAGCATCTGGCTGTACTTCTTCCAAGACAGATTTGTTTGTTCTTCTGGTAGTCCATGTAGTATTCAATATTCCTTGCCAACACTGTAATTCAAAGGCATCAGTTCTTCTCCAGTCTTCCTTATTCATTGTCCAGCCTTTTGCATGCATATGAGGCGATCGAAAATACCATGGCTTGGGTCAGGCACACCTTAGTCTTCAAAGTAACATCTTTGCTTTTTAACACCTTAAAGAGGTCTTCTGCTGAAGATTTGCCCAATGCAATATGTTGTTTGATTTCCTGACTGCTGCCTCCATGAGTGTTGATTGTGGATCCAAGTAAAATGAAATCCTTGACAATTTTGATATTTTCTAATCCTCTCAACAACCTGTGAAATAGGAATTGTTGTTTCGCCCATTTTACAGATTAGGAAACTGAGGTACAGTGAAGTGAAGTGAAGTGGGCTGGCTAAACCACCCTGCTAGCAAGAATGGAGCTCGGGTCAGGATGGAGGTGGGATAATCTTAGCGGTCTTGCATCTTTATGTCCCCACAGCACCAAGCACAATGCCCTATATTTAGGAAGAGCTTAGTAAATGCCTGCTGAGTTGAGAATGGAAGGATTCATGTGCCAAAAGGACACTGGGAAATGGACAAATGCCTGGGCAGTGCTCTGAAAGACCAGCTATGTAGAGCAGCAGCTGGCAAACCATCAATTTAAATTTCACAGTCATCTGGCCAGTTGCCTGCTGGCCTGCAGCCAGTGCATACAAAGCCAGACTTGATCAGCTTTGGCTCTTTTATTTCAGGCACTCCACCTTCCAAGGAGGTGCCTGCTGGGAAGTACCCATTCATAGTCACCTCCGATGATGGGCAGCAGGTTCCCGTGGTCCAAGCCTATGCTTTTGGCAAATACCTGGGCTATTTGAAGGTTGAGTTTGATGAAAAAGGAAATGTCATCACTTCACATGGAAATCCCATTCTTCTAAACAGCAGCATTCCTGAAGGTATGTGAAATTTAGGGGAATGTTCTGCCAATCCAAAAATTAGGTGGCTGGATCTTTTTGCTTTTTTTTTTCTTTTTAATGTTTCAGGAAAAGTCTATAAAATTTCTGAAGAACTTAGCCTCTCCCTTGAGTTTACCCTCTTCATGGACAAAAAGACTGAAAACTTACCCAAAGGCCAAAACTCTCCATTTCCTTCTCGAGACCTCTCAGTACCAGACAATGTGCGTCACTGCTGCTTCTGCCTTTTACAAGCTTCTTCAAGCATGGGACAGCCACTCAGCCCATGTCTGGAAGAGAGCTGGTTATCAAAGCCTAGGGATTCAAATTGGGCAGAGCAGGGCTTAAATCCTGGTCCCACCACTTAGGAGCAGTGTACCTTGGACACTTTGCCTAGTCTCTATAGGCCTCTGTTTCTTTCTTGATCAAATGAAGAAGTTGGACTACCAATGTCTATCACACTTTTTTGTTTGGTGGATTACGTTGATTGATTTTCTAATGTTGAACCATCCTTGCATACCTGGTATGAATCCTACTTGGTCGTGGTGTATTATTTTTTTGATATG